>NW_003211397.1:510510-532331 GCF_000006405.1 Perkinsus marinus ATCC 50983
AATTGTTATAATTTTTGGGACAGAAAATTCGGAAATTTTTTCCTCTCCATCTTAGATTCGGCAGTATGCGAGGCTCGCCCGTTCGGTCGGCAAGCATTAGGTTGGTCATTGCGTGTTCAAGATCATCGCGATGATACTGTGTGGCGCGAGGGCGTTGTGGTTGAGTATAGTTCCACGAGAGATTGGTAAGCAATATGGAGGAGAGAGTATGCACATGATCAACTACATGTGTTGGTGAAAACTCGGGGAGGAAATTTTTGTTGTTTTTTTTGCGAATTTTCATCAACAGTGTTGGCAAATTTGCACATGGTCAACTACATGTGTCGGTGACAGTATGAAAAATCTGAGAAAATTTGGGGAAATTATCACGGAATTTTCGGTGTGATTACGGTGCGAACCAAAGAGTTATGCGTATGTTTAGATTTTCGAGATGGTTTTATTCAATTTGATGGTATGGTTATAGACTACGTAACGCTTATAAAACGTTGGTGTCATCAATCGATTCACATTGTTATCATGTTGATATTACTCAAAGTTGACTTTCGACAAACTCCCTAAAATTGAAAATATTTTGTTATTGCTTAACTCCATGGAGATGTGAAATGCCCGGTTGAATTCACATGAAGTTTCTGACAAGAACAATTCGCCAACACTGTTGATGAAAATTCGTAAAAAACAACAAAAATTTCCTCCCAGTTTTCATCCTATCACCACCAACACATGTAGGTGACCATGTGCATATTATCTCCTCCATATTGGTTACCAGTCTCTCGTGGAGCTATACTCAACCACAACGCCCTTTTCCTATTTTTCTATCAGTTATCGTATCCTGTATTCGAGTCCGGAGATGCAGTCTATGACTCGACTCGAATCGTTGCAACTGGGCTTGGACATGCATGAGCGCCCAGATGGTGAGGAAGAATTTCCTCCAACATTTTGGGAATCCGAATCACATACTAGTGAATATCGGATTCGTCGCGGAGGGTATGTGAAGAACATGGCGAGATTTGAATGGTTGAGAGGTCCTGAAAATGGTGGGCAAGAACAGCGGAGCGAAGCTGAGCGGGAGAAGTGCTCGAGGAGTGGTATGATATTGAATTATGCAAATGGGGAAGTATTCAGTGATGGTCTTAGCTGGAAGGCGATAGTGAGGCATCTGTCTACTGAGGTGAGTTGTTGTTTGAATATGTGATAAGTATTAGGATTGAATATATTGGAGTTTAACCACCCTAGTGATATGAAAAACACTAGTGAAAAACATATTTCACAACTACTGCGTATCACCGTGAATATCACGTTTTTCGCACAGTATTACACCACTTCACGTAGAACGGGTCGTGAAACTGCAGTGATGAACTATCAAACTATGATAAATTATCACTAGGATCATGTCCCCTTGAAGTTATAGCCGTTCTCAGTTGAGAAAAAAATTTGCATATCAAATTGATTCTCAGTGAATAACGCGTTGTTTATATTCCTGGAAGCTCTTTCGTAGGTCCCGACTACTCCTGTGTTGGCTTTGCGTGATCACGACGATGAGGTTCTCTACGCTGAGTTCAGTCCGTGTGGGAAATTCGTTGCAACAGCAAGTCGGGACGGATCATGTGATGAGAAAAATGCAACATGCAGGGATCGAACCCGATACCTCTCTCAGGCGCTGTTTATGCGCTGTTCGATCCCCTCACGGACGATCCAGCCGATATTGATTTCGATCGAACAGTATGTTATGACTTCCTGGACTTATCACAGTCGTCTCCCGGGTTACCGCAAGTGATGATGGACACTTCTACTTGGAGTTGGGCTCGGGACCGATCGATGGCCACTCGAATGCTATGTAAGAATCTTCCTTTTTCTGCGAAATCTATCAGTGATTCAGGTCGATTACATTGCGGATCTGCGATGCAGACCCGCGGGGCCTCTCAGGACTCCACGGAGAAGCTTTACCCCGGCCGAATCACATGGGCGCCAGATTCAAGTTCGCTGTTGATTGCCTCGACTGGACCTGGCTTCTGGGTCGACTTGAAAGCCTTGCTGGTGGGCCGTGGACCACCGAGACTTATCAGTGTAGTTCCGCAAGTAAGTGGCGATCGCTTGTCGTGCTTGATGGTATTGATATATGCTCAGTGTTGGTGTAGGAGTATATGTAATCGCTTTCCTCAGCACCTGAGCTCAGGAGTTTCCTATACAGTGTTGGAGTAGGAATATATGTAATCGCTTTCCTCACCTGAGCTCAGGAGTTTCATATACAGTGTTGGAGTAGGAATATATCTAATCGCTTTCCTCACCTGAGCTCAGGAGTTTCATATACAGTGTTGGAGTAGAAATGTATGTTTGCTTTCCTCGCCTGAGCCCAGGAGTTTCCTCACTAGTTATAGAAGTTTATACACGAATTAGGGTAGAAACGTACAGGAATCAGTGAAAATTTCCGAAATGTTTTCATCAACATATCGATTAACCATGTGTATATTCTCCTGCACTAATCAGGCCCTTGGAGACGTGTACGGCGGTTTTATGTTTTATCCGCCTCGTGATGGTAATTGTGGCATCAACGTTGAGGATTTCGAAGGAAGAATTCCCCTAGATGATCGACTGTGTATAGTGTCGAGTAAGCCCTCTTGGGAGGAAGGGTTGATGAGCTTTGTTCTATGGTGGTGTTGGACTGGTGGGAAATTATGCATACGATCAGCTACATGTGTTGGTGAGAATATGAAAATTCCGAGGAACTTGGGGAAAATTCTGTAATCATTTTCACCCGAATTTGAATGTAAACTTTTGTAATTATTGAGGAAAATCTTCTTAGCTCAGCTGAGGAAAGCGATTACATATATTTCCTCACCGTGATATGAAAAAAACTAGTGAAAAACATATTTCACGTTTCACTTGGCGAAAAACGCATGTGAGCAGTGAAGAATGCGTCGAATACGTGATGTGTTTCTCATATGATATGGCGCCATCCTTCCGGTGTTTGGAGGCTACCTTACCGATCAATTCAATTCAATTCAAACTGTTAATTAACGAGTCACACGCTGCATCTGAGCGCATCACTCATCTATAACGATCGTATACTGAACAGTCTCTTTAAATTGAGACTACTCCTCAGGTAGCCGTATAGTGCCAGCGATCGATCGTGAGACTGGTGTTGCGAGTCTTACCCAACGCTTTGAGATTCACGCCAGAGGAGCTACTGAGCTAACAGCGAGGTCTTCGTCGTCGCCGGCCGCTGTCTTTGACGTCAATCTCGGTCGACAAGCTTTGATAAGAGCGATATCAGGTGAGAGTTTAGATATCTCGGGGTAGTTTTGGTGAAATATGTGCTCGCTTTCCTCAGCTGGGCTCAAGAGTTTATTCGCGTAGTATAGGAGTTCTCATGCGAACTCGGATGGAAGTCAATGAAAATCTCCGAAAAATTTCCTCCCAGAATCTTCATATCGTCACCAACAACACGCGTAGTTGATCGGGTGCATATTTTTCCTCACTGTTTTAGGGTTGTGCTAATAAGATGCATAATAGGTTTGCATAGGGTTTCGTTTCTTGTCAGTTGATGCTGAGCGGGAGCTCATGGTTGGTCTCACCGGAACTAAACTGACCATTATGGATCAAGTTGTCCTAATCGACCTCAAACATGGCATGTCCATAAGCGAACCATTACCGAAAAGTAAGCACATTGGAGTTTTACCTGTGATATGGAAAATACATTTCACTTCACGGAAACAATTGTGTTATCGGTCGTGGAAACATATGTCATATAATTTACATGGGGTAATACGCCATTTCACGTTAAACGGGTGAAACTCCAATGTACTGGTGATTTATCACATGATATGCAGGTACGCGGTTTCCTGTGAGACTGTCTTCTCCCGCAGTGAAAATAATAGATTTCTCTCATAGTGCATGTAAGTGATCTTCATACCGTAACTTGCTCAACTCGTGTTCAGGTTGTTTAGCATGTCGACTTACTCCTTCTGGCCAGGGACTGCTCATCAACTTGAGAAAATTTGCCAACCAAGATTTGACCGAGCGTTTTTATGAGGACCCATCGGCACTACCAAGCTTAGCACCAGACCTTGACATAAACATGGAAGCAGTGCTCCTACCCGTTTCACTTGACAACGATGGTCCCGCTAGTGTAGATCGTCAAGGAGTTATTGTGATGAAAGGGCATCATGCGTATACTACTAAGAGTAGTCCTTTTATGATAATGCCTGATGGTAAGTGATGTTTGTGACGAAGATTAAGATGTGTGTTCAGGCGTGTTGGGATCGAGAGAAGTCGTTTCGAGTGGTGGTGAAGACGGCAATGTGTATACTTGGAGTCTTACTGGTAGCTTCAGTGAAGCCCCTCTGGTGTGGGTCGGCCGGTCGGCCCATCATGACACTGTGAACCTCGTGAATTACTGTCCGCACAAGCATGGTGTTATACTCAGCAGCTCCGATGACAATAGTGTGGTAATCTGGCTCAGCGATCAGCGCTTTTATCATGCCAAGACTTACAGTAGAGACAGTTGTGTACCTGATTACCAGAATTTTCAACTGTATAGGTTACATCTTGCTTTAAACATTAATTCGGGGAGTATTCGTAGGAGAGAATATGCTGAACTTGGCGTTGTTTTTGAGCGGAGCGATGCAGAAAAGTCAACGAACTGGATTTGTTTTGTAGAAAACCTTATCGAGAACTTCTGCTTCATTCTCACCACATTCCAACAAAGTTGCCCAGTGGGCAGTTCTGATAGTTCAGCATGATAGCTAAGAACAAACTATAAGCAATCGTTCAATAATTGTCTTTGGTAGTAAGCATTCCTGCTGTCACTCACGGTCGCGGCAAAAAGGCTTGTGGCCTCGAAGTTATAGGTTGATACAAGCGGATACCCCCTGGCCGGACTGACAAGGATGCTCCCAACTGAGGCATCAGCATATCATGTACACACTGAATTGGGAAGTAAAATGATATCGATCAACTTGGTATCATCTCTGCGCAATAACCGAACGTCGTGTCCCTCATGAGAAAGCTATTATGTTTGAAGTTATTATAATAACCATGTCGTTCTCGCCGGTATTGAATCGAGTCACCAACGGCAGTCTGAAATCTGACGCGCGCTTCATCAGAGTATACCGGAACTTTCGCCACACTGTATTCTTCACAAGCTCAGATGAGTCTACTGGGAAGAAGAGGCTCTGGTATTACACCAGGTGAGAAAGTGTGTTTGTGTATATCCAGTGTGCGGAAAGGATGCACACGGTCAACTTTGTGTCGTGATGCCGATGAGGCACGAGGATTTTGTGCGATTGGTTTCTGTAGTTCTACCTTCGTGTGAAATTTTCCAATATAGCGAGGCAACTCCTGGCCCAGGATTCCTGGGCTTATCTGATGCATTCATTCGATAGAGAAGGTTCTCATTCTTCACTCGTGACTCTACACATCACGAACGCGATATCTAGAGCCGATTGGTTGAGTTGGACCAACCCTATGCTCGGGAGACCTCGAAGACTCGCAGCTGCGATTCAATCGGTCTATCTGGTATGAGGCGAGTTCACTGATATAGGATTCCTGGGCTTATCTGATGCATTCATTCGATAGAGAAGGTTCTCATTCTTCACTCGTGACTCTACACATCACGAACGCGATATCTAGAGCCGATTGGTTGAGTTGGACCAACCCTATGCTCGGGAGACCTCGAAGACTCGCAGCTGCGATTCAATCGGTCTATCTGGTATGAGGCGAGTTCACTGATATTAATTCCTCTACGCAACAAGATTGTCATATCTGAGATATCACTGGTGACCCGCTCGAGGAGATCTTTGCTGCTTCAAAAGGCTTCTGACAGAAGCACTCAGTGAAGCTACGTCTGGGTCTGTGTCAACTACCCGGCGGTTACCATCGCCATCAGAACAGTAAAGGAGCTGCTACCATTCGTTGGAGCCCTATGTTATTGGCTAATCTTGGGAGGACTCAACTTGAAGCTATTGTTACTGTACGGAATATTCCTAATCCGGGTGGATCGTACGACAGGACCTGTCAGGTCCTGTCGTACGACCTGTCGGACAGGTCAACAAGAGTGGTTCTGCATGACCTGGTGCCTCTGCTGACGAGCACATATTCACTCGGCGGGGACGACGGTGTAGCTCTGTGCGAAACGTTCCCGTCGGGAGCCTCATGACCCTCCCACTCGCACCTTCAGTACCTTGTCACCATATCCAGCCACGACGAAGGCATCCCTCACCGAAGCAGAGCCAAACAAGGAACTCCAGCGTATCATGGGCCCCGTATTTGATGACTATCGGAGGTCTCATCGCCGGCTCTTCCTCGATGATAATGGTGGGACTAACAAGTGAACCTCAACGGAGGTAACCTCTTTTGCATTTATCACTGATTAAATGAGCTGTGTTGATCCAGTCATCGAATTGTATTGGTTTTATCAATCTGTATCGCGCAACCCCCCGGGCAAAATTCAGCGAGGCAGTTTCTTGTAGGGGGACTATCCAGTGGATAGTATGCACCTGTAAGTACCGCCGTGATCTGGAGGTACCACGGTGGGTCTTGAAGGTATCCCGATCTTCTACGGGTCCCAGGAAGCATCGTTGCTTGCGAGGAAACTGAATACGGAACTCGTAACCATAGGAGTCTCGTATCTACAGAAAATAAGGAATTTTAATTTTCAAGAGTGCGATACCTTCCGTTCAGTGTTGTCATCGAAGGTACTTGAGGAAGATCCTGAACGATGGAAAGCCATTATCAGAGGCAGTCATATGGCTTCGGTACGAGGATAAGAACATGCAAGATGCCTATATGTTTGGTAAGTACCGAGCACTGCGGGGAGATCGTCCTTATAGAGGTTTATGACAAATTTGTTGGTAGACTCAACGATGTTGAGTTGCTATTAGCAAATTGCTAAAATTTACGGGTAATTGCAACAATCATATCATACGATTCATGGGATGAAGAACTTGCTAGGTGGAAGTTCCACCGTGGTACCAGAATTTCGGAAAAATTCCGAGATAACCGCGATAAACGACCTAAAATATTCGCAAGAGTCTTGGATGGGGAGAGTCGAAAGAAGGAAACTACAGTGCTTCCTCTGTACATGTCCTGGACACGATGTCCATGAGGAATACTATCACTAAAATAGCATTCTGAGCATACTGTTCTCTTTAGACAGAAGAGACTTGAGACATTGGGACGCTGCACGAGACATCTGTGTCGTCTCAATGAGAATCCACAGAATCAGCATTATCGCCTCGAGAACCATCCAATCAACTTGATTGACCCAATGCTTGATGAAATGAAGCACAGACTGGACAATACCGGATGCTCGAACTGCTAGCAAACTTGCGAACTCAACAAAGCGGATGAGGATAAAACTTAACTACTTTCGAATTCATTAAAATATCGATTGAGGTTCATTGTCTACCAGGAGGTAAGACGAACAATTGATGTGAAATGGAACTCTCTACGAGATTCTTGTGGCTTCATGGTGTGGGAGTCAACACCATGGCAGCGCACGCGGCGTAGCATACTCCCTAAGCAGCATTACAAGCCAGGATACACGCAGGAGTGGCCGCTCCGGCGGTAACTGTACCTAAAGTAGGGGGAATTCGAGCCGGCAGCATACTACAGAAGGTCATGCAGAGGTACTACCAGCGACCACACCGCAAGCGGCGTTGCAGGAAACCCAGGCGGCAGCACAGCCAGCTTGGCAAATTCCATACGTGAGTAACCCCGCCTCGGCTAGGAAGGCGGTGAGCAAATAGAAGAAGATTAAACGTGATGACATGAGTCGCACAACAACGGACTGCAACGGAGAAGGACATATAATATTTCACGTATCACTATGTGTGAGGTAAACAATACATAACACACATTACAAGAGTACGATTTTTCGTAATACAGCGTAGCGGTTGCGCTAAGGCTCAGAGTTTTTTGACCGCAAATCGCGCGCGTCGTCTCAGGGACTAGCGCCTACTGGTGCTGCAAATGATACTGTGGTATGTATGTACTGAGAGAGAAATTGCAACTTGAGACTTCCAAGAGCTTCTGTTCACATGGTCTCGTGGTGGCCTGATCATATCAGGCTGATATGGGTGCCTCACCAGTTGCACGCGCACAACTGATCTTTACCACGGGTTTCTCAGTCTATGGCGTGAGATACATGATCAATCTTGTTCAACGAGAAACATGTGCTTAAAGCACATGTAGGAAAGTTTGTTACATTGCTCGGTGAGACTGCTAACCTCGCTCAATTTCCGAGCGATGGTCGTTTGCTAATTCTGTGAACTTCAGATGTTCCCAGTCGTGATATCATCTAAAACTAGAGACTTCACAGGGGCCAATGATTTCGGAACTATTCCATCTGAGAAATAACGAAGAAAGTCGCGATCGTTGATCATTGAAGCATCTTGCTACAGCATCTTTTACATCTCATGGTGTCAGTCGTCCGTTCGGTTCCAATACTGAGCTTTCCGCTCGGAGTAACATCACACGAGCCATCAGTGATGGAGACTCAATCATCACTCCGCTGCCTGTATGGCGTCCAGTAACGTGATCCTAGGATGATCCTTGTAGTATGAGTCGTCGTATGATACCGTCCATTCCTAGGCTGGGCCCCAGCCGCTGGGGATCCCAGCGCTAGAAGGTGCGTATCCAACTCGGATAATCCAAGGGCATCTCGTATTACGAGGTGACTCGGAAAAAAATTACTTGTCAAGTTGCACTGCTTAGGGTGATATAAATTTACGAGCTCCTTGTCCTTGAGTTTCTTGAAGGTCTACTCCTCTGGAATGAGCCCCGAACTGGGATGACTGACGACTTCCATGAGTATATGAAAGTAGAGAGATTGAACGTCATTATGGCGTGCTGATGTCGTCAGCCTGATGAGCACCTGTGATATGTGTGTGTATACTGTATCTCAATCAGGAACGACATGCATTACTTACAATACCCTTCGCAGTTCGGTCATAGGCCGGATGTACATCTCGGCCATCTCACCTATTGCTGATTTCTCAACGGAAACATAAGGTGCTTAATTCTGTAACAGACTGTTACAGCAATACTGTTACTAGCAGTACTCGACGGTGTTCGAAGCAACTATGAGTCAGAGAATACGTGATCTTCCCGGACTGTAGTGAATTCCCAGTAAGACCTGTAGCGAGTTGACAATCAGTGTCCGTTGATTGCGATCCGCCGATTTCATGATGAGAACTATTAGTCTCGCAGCGAGACTCTCGCTGACAGCAACTTCACGCTGTTATCGTCTCAAAGGTTGAAGGCTTGTAGGCGGCCAACCATCCGAGCCAGTTTAGATCCGAAGGTGAGCGTTGAATACAGCTTGGATTGAAAACATGTCCTTGGATGGAGCCTCCATCATGGAGGTAACTTTCTCTGGAACTCAAATCCAGTAAGAGACAACAGAACATCTCGACAAATGTGGAGCTGCACACCAACCGGGCGAGACCCGCATTAACCCCAAGATTCAGTCGAATGTGGTCAAATATTTATCGATGACTGTTCGGACAAAAACGTCAGCGATCGGCGTTCCTTCCCTCGCAGCTCCACCAACTGCCTCTTGGTACTCGGGATCGAGACGCCACCAACTCGAATGAATGGTTTCGATGTATTTGTCACAATCGATATAGTGGGGGAAAGGAAACTCGGCCTGCGGCAGTTGTCTGATCCTGAAGACGATCCTCCAAGTCGAAAAAAAGGAGAAATACGTTAAGTTACTTTCGAAGCACACCCTCTGAGTAGAAATTTATGATCGTGGATCTGTCGGAATTGTCGGACTGTCGGAAATACACCACACGAGTCTCGCTGTCAACCTTGCCTTCCACCGAGCACCAACGCCTGAATCGGCAAATCTACGTTTTTCCTCGGGATCGATACCCAAGAGTCTTGCGTACCTGTATTCGATCAAATCACCCGGAGGGTCCTCAGTTCCCACTCTATCGGCCTGAATAAGTTGGGTGTACATTCAGAACTTGCTGTGATGTCCACCATGGCCTACCTCAACTTCCGGGATAGTTCTAGGCTCACTCAGAAGCGACTGTCCATAAGGCGTGCTCCCACGGCTTAAACGAGCCTCAACATGGAGTAACCCCAGTAGAGAAGCAACGAAGAGAATACGCAATAGCATGTGACAAATAATACTGCCAGGGATACCCAGTAATATAAATATCTTCTCCCACATCCTACATCGACATCGACCGTAGTTCACCTTCGGGCTTTATTGCTAGCCGCTAGCCGCACGAAACTCGTGCCACGAGACGAGACAATGTTATGAGGTGTTTTGCCTTAAGACCCGTCTCCTTTTTACCATCGTTCTTTCACCCTGCGACAATCCCAACATAGCACTGTATCGCGTTACTGAGTCATAACAATACTGGGCTTGCCGCTTAGAATAATGATGCAAAAGCCACCAGTGACGGAGATTCTATCATCGCCTCACTTAGCGAAGTTCACTGTCTCTAAGGAGTCCAGTAACGTGCGATCGTGGTATTATGGGTCGTCGTACTATAATAGCATCTGAGTCGACTGATCCAGCCATAATGATATCAATTTCTAAGCCAATAGTTCAAGCGCTAAAAGCTGCATAACGGAGGACAACTCGTATTACGAGGTGACTCGAAAAAATCACTTCCCTCCTACGTTACACTGCTTAGGGCAAAATAGATATAGGAACTCCTCGCCATTGAGCTCCTTACAGGTCCCATATGATTCTGAGCATAGATTGACGCCTATGCTGAATGAGTTGTACGGTACAACTCATTCGGTAACACCGAATCGGTATAGATGCATCTGGGTACAGGTACAACTTGTACCTGAACAGTCCCTGATAGTCTGTTATCGGAGAGCAACCCTGACAGACGAAATTTTCTGACTAATTCAATCCCCAATCCGTTTATACTTGATATTACCCGGCCTCAGAAGTATCTGAGTCGGATTTTATCCCTTGCTGATCTGATTCAGTCTCCATCAGGCAAGTCTCAATAAAGATTATCGCGTGCTTAGCTTCCGCATGAACTTCTTTTTGAGTTAATGTATAGAGGAATTAACGGTGGGAACGATACGGTAATACTTCATGGTACTACTGATACCTCTCAGTGGAGTATCATGGGCGTCTGAGAGGCCGCCTCTCTGGACATTCATCATGAATGGTTCATAGCGGTGGGCCTCCATGCAGAGTGCTCCCCATCGATACGCTGCAATGTTCGCATGCGTTGCGCAATCACACTTCGCTGGTCTCATGATCGAAGAAATAAATCTCGCTGATAAGTTTATCAGTTTCGTCGTGTTATTTGATGCAAAGTGTTATCGACGACCAATCATCCGACTCGGATGATAAGTCGTCCATAGCCGGTCTATCTCGGATGCTCCGAGACAATTAGGATGATGGGGTGGGCGTGGAATACAGGCAAAAGCTCAGAATGCAAACCTATCTTTGAAAGTGACTTTCTCTAGAACTCAAATCCAACGAGAGACAACAGGAACATCTCAACAACTACGGGGCTTCCCAACAACCATGCCCTGCATTAACTGTATTCTCAGCCGAATGTGGTGACATATTTATCGAAGATGGTTCGGACAAAAACGTCAGCGATCGGCGCTCCTTCCCTCACAGCTTCAATAACTGCATATCGGTAATCTGGCTCGAGGAGCCAGCAAGCCCGATGAATGGTCTCGATGTAGTTGCCACAATCGATTATGTGGGGGAAGGGAAAAAGATCCTGTGACAGTTGTCTGATCCTGAGGACGATCCTACAAGCCGAAAAAAGGAGAAATACGTTAAGCTACTTTCGGAGCACACCCTCTGAGTAAAGGTTTATGATCGTGGATCTGTCGGAATCGGCGGATTGTCGGAAATACACCACACGAGTCTCGCCGTCAACCTTGCCTTCCACCGAGCACCAACGCCTGAATCGGCAGATCTATGTTTTTCCTCTAAATCGATGCCCAGGAGTCTTGCATACCTATTCGGAGTCAGAACACCCGGGGGGTCCTCAGTTCCCACTCTGTTGGGCTGAATGAGTCGGATCATTTGGAACCCATTATGATGACCTACCTCTACTTTCGGGACCCTTTCGCGGTTGCTCAGATGCGACTGTTCCAGAGGCGTGTTCCCACGACTCAGACGGGTCTCGACATGGAAAGACCCCAGTAGAGAGGCAACAGAGAGAATACGCAATAGCATGTGACAAATAATACTACCGTACATACCCGGTATGTAGATGTAGATGATACCACTCATTTTACACATCCTACATCGACATCTACAAATTTTCCGAACTAAATATAACTGCTCAGCGTCTTCTGTCCGTAGTCATCTTCGAGCACACGCAGTTCACCTTTATTGCTACTCGCTCGCCACACGAGACGAGACATGATGTTTGCTTGAGTCCCGTCTCTTTTTTACCATCGCCTCTTACTCTGCTACTTTTTGTGGCCGACAGTTACTAACATCTCGCTGTATCGCGTTACTGAGTCATAACAATACTGAGCTTTCCGCTTGGACTAATACCACACAAGCCATCAGTGACGGAGATTCTATCATCACTTCGCCGCCTCTATAGAGTTAACTTGACTCAGTCAAGAATCTCAGAGCGATCGTTGTATTATGAGTCGTCGTGCTATGATACCGTTTGACTGTGATGATATTAATTCCTAGGCTTGGAATTACAGCGCTACAAGCTGCGTATCCGATGAAGCCTCGTATTACGAGGTGACTCGGAGAAGTTCAATTTCTCGCTCTGTTATACTGTACAGGGTGGAATAGATGTAGGGACTCCGAGCCCTTGAGTTCCTCGAAGGTCTATTCTTCTGAGATAAGCACCGGATCGGGACAACGGACACCCTCCATGAGTATATAAGACTAAAGACATTGAATTTCAAACAACCGTGATTATGGCGGACTGATATGCACATGTGATATTTGTGTGTATAGTATACACACTATACTCTCTACGATCGTGTCCGTCAAACAGTGTCGGATGATCGCATGGTATGTCTCAATCAGTAACGGCACTCTCATTATTAAGGCTTCTAAGTCGGTCACAACTCGGATGTACATCTCAGCTTTCTCACCTTTGGCCTGATTCCTCAACGGAACCATAGGGTGACTAATTCTGTATCACTATCAGACCGTGCTCAAAGCAATTCTGAGCCAAAGAATTTGTGAACTCCCGGCCTGTAGTAAATTCAAAGTGAGACATGTACTGAGCCGACAGTCACTGACTATCAGTTGCAATCCGCCGATTCCATAATCGACGAAATCAATCTCGCTGATAATGATAACAAGTTCGCGGTGTTAGTGGATTAAAGGGTTATAGGCAGCCAAGCAACCGGGACAGTTAAGATTATGGGGGTGGGCGTGGAATACAGGCAAAAGCTTGGAATGAAAACATATCTTGGGAGGTGACTTCCTCTACAACTCAAAGCCCATGAGAGACCACAGAACATCTCAACAAATGTAGGGTTGCCTACCAACCATGCGAGACCCATTCAATCCAAGATTCAGTCGAGTGTAGTCAAATATTTATCGAAGACTCTTCGGACAAAAACATCAGCGATCGGTGTCCTTCTCCTCGCAGCTTCACCAACTGCATCTCGGTACACTCGAAGGAAAATCAACCAGAACAAATGAATGGCGCCGATGTATTTGTCACAATCGAGTAAGTGATGGAAAGGGAACTCGGCCCATGACAGTTGCCTGACCCTAAGGACGACTCTCTAAGTCGAAAAAGAGGAGAAACGTATCAAGTTACCCTCGAAGTACACTCCGTGAGTAGAGGTTTATTATCGTGGAGTTGTTGGAATCGTCGGACTGTCGGAAATACACCACACGAGGCTCGCCGTCAACCTGGCCTTCCACCGAGCACCAACGCCTGAATTGGAAGGTTCTTCCAGGGGATCGATACCCAGGAGTCTCTCATACCTATTTGGAGTCAGAACACCCGGAGGGTCCTCAGTTCCCACTCTGTCGGGCTGAATGAGTCGGATCATTTGGAACCGATTATGATGCTCCCCATGGCCTACCTCTACTTCCGGGATAGTTGGACTATTCCGCGCTATGCTAGTTCTAGGCTTGCTCAGAAGCAATTGTCCATGAGGCGTGCCCCCACGACTCAAACGAGTCTCAACATGAAATATCCCCAGTAGAGAGGCAACAGAGAGAATACGCAATAGCATGTGACAAATAATACTGCCATGGATGCCCAGTAATTGGTAGATAATACCACTCCTTTCACACATCCTACATCAACATCTACAACGTATTAACATCTAGCACTACTCACGCTGCTCGCGACCGAGTCGTGAGCTGCACTCATACACGTCTCTCTTGTACGACCCTTCAACTCACTTCCAGGAGGAGAAGCGCTGAAGATAGAATTTTACGACTTTAAGAGGACCGAATAACGCGAGGAACACTAGCAGGATTAGGATGCGCATGATCGCAATACTAGAGGCAGCAAAATTGCAGCCCGTGATAGTATAGAGTAGATATCTGAACGCTAAATAAATGTCCACTCCTTGAGAGTTGCGCTGAAATGTAAAGGCTTGATTCTCATGACTGATATCGTTGCGACGCGTTGCTTTGTCTTTCGCTGAACAGTTTCTATGAGGCGGCCGACTATTGATGAACACAAAACACGAATCACACTTGATAAATTACCAACCTTGATTATAAAATTATGAATAACACATCACACTCGATCACTGATGTTCTTGACCAGTAAATTGCTGGTTAAGAACATGAGTGAACATCAAAAACATCAGGCATTTTGCGTTGAACAAAATGCCCTCCAAAGGGCCCTCCGAATAACATCTTTATTTTCATCCTTGTTCGGATCCGTGTCAGAGAAGTAATATTCGTCGGTCGAGCGTTCAGCATCATGAAGAGCCTGGACAAGCTCGCCACAGGTATAGGAAGGATTAGCGTAGTAACCCGTCACAACTTCTGGTCCGCTTCTGCTTCTAAAAGATCAGGCAACAGGGTGCGGAAGCACTATGCGTGTTAATACGAACAAATGAATCGGAAAAGAATTTCAGGTTATTCATGTTAATATCTGTATACTCACGAGTCACGAGATTTGAGCTTTCATGAAATAGTAAGGAAACCAAACATATGTTCCAACACTGCCGAGGAGATTCCTCAACAATGACGATGCACGACCTACGTCTCAGCATCCAAGCACTTGGTAGCAATCCTATTGTGCTCATTCGCATACACCTCCAACGTCAAGTCGTCGAAAGAAGCTGTGCACTTCCCGTTGACAACTTTAGCTTTGACCTGAATACAAGTACATCGCCTGTTACATTAAGCAGTGCTTGGCAAGCACTCCCTACAGGAGCTGGAGAAGAAGGTAGTTCCACAGATAAACTGCGGCGAAGATTAGGTCTCGCGTCACTGGCGATAGTAGTACCAATGGCCAGAAGACAAGCGACGATGCGCATCAAAGACAGTGAACTATCGAACTTCGAGGTAACAGAGTTCACGGTAGGAAAAAACCAGCACTCACGAGGGTTGAGTGGAAGCAGCAATCAGAATGGCCACTACTGGTTGATAAGGGAAATCTGGATAGTCAGCATCGACTGATGTTCATGAGAAGCTCTCGACAAGGGCATTCCTCCAACTGGAAATGATTTTGAGCAATGAGGGAAATGGAAATACTTCTCGGCCCGGAATGTCTCTTGGCTCGCCCAGATTTAAGCTTACATGGCGACATGCCCGGCTCGATCGTATTGCCCGAAGGGTTTTGAAAGCCCGGCTTCCCCAACTGAGCTCAGGGGTCTCACCACTGTGGTTCAAGGAGTTGCGCACAGCTCGCGCTTGGAGCGTATGAAAAGTTTTCATTGAAAACTAGTATGAAGTCACCGAAATTTTTAAACGTAGTATGCGATACGTCCGATTCGGACGTGACTACACTAATGCGTTACGGCTCCCAAACGAGGTCGCCTGTCCTACCATACCGAGTATTGGCAACACTACGCATCAGGATGCTGATAACCGCTGGGTGGGGCGTGACAGCTAGCAAGCTTCGGCCATCCTCTCGTCATCATCCATCGTCAACGCGGCTCTCCGTCGCCACTTCAGCTCCATTGGCGCCTACAATGACCACTCCAGACATCCTAAAAACCAGATCAGAGTTCATCCTCGCAGCATTACATGCTTCTCGGATGCTGGCACACGGAGACTCCGTGACGGAGTCTGCGTGCACCTCTGAGACATACCACTCGTCGGTCGGCATTTGTCTTGTGATTCGTAAATTCAACTTACGACTTTCAACTCTTCTTCCAGAATTGGAACTTCTGTTAGTCTCTTCCGACTACAAATATCAAACTCGGAATTCGAACTCGAACCCCTATGAAAAACTCCTTTCACTCTACGAAAATCATATTTTATTTCCTTTTTATTTGTTCCTCCACTTGGATGATCATTCGATGGAAGCGGGAGTGCCAATGGCAAGAACCTCGTCATTGACTGCCAATCGTTGATTTCAGTCGCCACTGGAAATCCAACCGTGGCTGAATGACGTCTCGGATATCAAACCCAATAGGCTCGAGTGACTCGACTCGAGTCGAGTCGAACGGGGTTTTTATCAGGTGGGATTGCCGAATACAGAGGCCGCTACGCCAGAGGACTATATCATTCAGGAATCTGTGCGCCGAATTTTATTTGAACTAGTTTGACTAAATCGTAAAACTAGTCTAGTTTCACGGTTACCTTCGATTAGGGGATTAACATCCCAGGAATGAGAAACACAATTTCATGACTGAGGAGATCAGTTTCGGGAGAGGGGGAGATGAAGCTGAATCGGTGCGCCACATCATTTTACTCACGCGCAAAGACTTCCGGCTGCTGATTGCGTTCGACGAAGCGGCGAAGCAATGATCCGCGGACGCTCGCTACGGACAGATGCTCCTAGCAGACAGTTATACAATGCATAAACAATGGTTATGCGTTGTAGAACCGCTGTAGGGAACCGACATCTACGAGGGAGATTGAGTCACAACAACTGCGGGGAACACAACCATCGAGATACACTGACGGAAGGACTTGTGCTGATAAGTCGGTTTTTCCTACGCCTCTGTGCAGCTCTTCTTACCGGCATCACCGTCATCACCACCATCATTAGCAGCATCATTAGCAGCATCATTAACAGCATCATTAGCAGCATCATTACCAGCATCAGTACCAGCATCTTTACCAACATACTCGAATATCAGTGGCCCGCACGTCAACAGCACTTTTATCAGCGTTTTCTGCTGCGATATAATAGATTTGTATGACGAATGAAGGCGATGACCTGAGAAACAAATACCTATTAAACTTCAGGTGTACAATGAAGTTACGCTCAGCGCCCAGGTGTTGGGGCTTATTGGAACGATCCTTTTGCCATTCCTCGCAAATGCAGCAGTACCAAGCGTTGTCACCAGCATCTTCGGCTGACATCACGAGTAGAACTAATCGCGAGACATGAGTTCCTTCCGGAGGATCACTTCATCACACCAGAACAAATTCACGCGTCATTCACGCGTCATCTGTGCTGAGCTGTCTCTGCATACAATCGACGGTCTCTACGCTACGGGCAGCGATAAGCCTGCCCATGAGGACTCGAGTTACTAATGGGAACAACCGAGGTACCATGGGTTGATCCTCTCCCTACTCGTCTTTTCTTTCACTCGCATATAACGTACCTTTGTGCTGGATTCAGCGTGTATGGAGTCATTGAAGACACAAAAGTGTCCTCAATCGTTGTCTTATAATTGTGATGTAGCTGTCTGATACGTTCAACTTGAACGTAGTACGTTCTGCGTGAGATCAGACGGTGATTCACTGTCAGATGGTTCGTCTGACGGTGTTTCGTTAACTCAAAGGATATTGGGAAACCGTCAAACCTCCACTATAACATCCGTGTCACGGTCACGTCACGTGGCACTTCAGTATTCTTTCCTGATCGCGTAACAACTATTCCGAACTCAGATGAACTAGACTTTTTGCTTCAAGAAAAGTTTACGGGCATATCTTTCTAAACTATTCGCAAAAATATCGTTCCGATTTATGCGAGAACCTCGGCGTATAGAGGAGTCATTTGATCGATCTGATGGCCCCCCACATCCGTAGTTAAGCCAGAATAATTTTGCACGCACACATGCACAACGCGGAACAACCGCAACGACAGGCACTTCCGCGGCGGAAGTAAAACCGACGCGAACCCGGAGTCCATATTTATTGAACATGGACTTATTCCCACCCGTAAACGTACTCGAACGCAAGTGCTCGGGAATAGAAGCTTCACTCATAGAGGCATGTCAAATGACACATAGTATATCAGTCCATTGGCCGTGATCCCCCTTACCCGACCCTGTATCATCCCGCTGACCATCGTACGGGTTAGATCCAAAATACTTGTGGTAACTACGACAAACGTTACTATATTCCAGCACAGCGATCGCTCTAGACAGAACCGAGCCGGCTTCGGAAGCTGGCCAGAACCTTCACTAATTTTCTACTACTCCCCGAAGGAAAGTTTCCGATAACTCTCGGAGAGAAAACTCTCGATCAATGCCTCTCATTTCAGCAGACAGTCGGACAATCTAAAATCAGCTCCACTCATAAGCAGCCAGCCCTTCTGAAGGGTCCCTTCACGTGAACCTCGATGCCGACCTCTCAATATCCCTCTTATCCTTGTCCAGTGGCGGTGGTGTGAACGCTGCACAATCGAAGCAGATATACCCAAACGAGTATATAAACTCGAGCATTGACGAACCTTCCAAACCTGACAATCATATACCAAATTCTCAATCGGTCCAGAAGCCCATACCACTCCCGAGTCGACTATAGCACACAGGAAAGAATGCTCAACCACGTAGCACTTCACCTTGATTGTTTTTCTTCATCAGCTGTGGACTGAACTCTAAGTGGAGCATATCCGGTGGATCTTCTCGCAATATACGTTCCGCTCCCCGCAAGACCTATGTACACCACAATTCATCGAATTCGGCCCAGTTCGAAACCAAAAGCGCACGCCCAACCTGATATTCATGGCCCTGAACATCAACCTTCAACAACGTGATATGTTCTTTGATCAACCCCGGTTCGTCCAGTCTATATGCCTACACTAAGCATATCATCGCCAGCTGAAATAAATCTAACCCTTACAGGAACGTCGATCGAATACTTATCAAAAAACTCCTGACTTCTCCACGGTGGAGGCGCCCCAACAGTATCTGCCATAGCGGTCGCCTATGGACACCGGCCATCCTCACCAACGTTGGAATTAGTCTCTAGCTACATCGGTTGAGCTCAGACGTTTCCTCACTACATCGTGGAAGTTTACACACAATAAAGTACAGGCTTCGAGGAACCGATAAAAATGCCCCTGAGCCTCCCAAGAATATGTATCGATCTCACATGTCATTTAATCATCATGAGAATATTCATTTCAGGGATTCTGCTCATGACAATTTACATTCCATTAACATACGCGTAGTTGACCACATGCATATTCCTCACACATCACCTCACCTTGCTGACTTGATATACAACCTTCCTTAGACTGCTGTTTCCAATGAGCGCATTCCAAATGCAGTTTCACCGTTCCTGAATTCAAGAAGACTGAAACTCTACAGCGTGGAGCAACCCGTTCTACAAACAAGTATTTTCGGGTTGACTTTTCCAATTCAAAGGTCAACTTTCGGCGCTTCTTCAACATGATAACAACGCGCACCATTGGAGACGTTTTGAAAGCGCTACAAAGTCAACTGTCGAAGGGCCCTCTCACAAGTTTATTACTATTTGAATCATAAGTCGACAATGTTACCGATCTATACCATAACATATGAATAACCCCATCCAGATTGATTTAGAAAAAGTGACAACCTCCCCCGCACCTACCAGTTTTATCGGTGATCGCTGCCTGATGGAACTCGACTATATTCTCCATACGGCGTTTCTTAATAGCCTTCATTATTCTACTCTTCTTAGCTGGCGTTGGCTCGAAAGTGTACACCTACCAGAAACACTATCAACATCAACTCACTCACCTCGACTCGCCTTCTTGGCATGTGTGAATTGCTTCAATTCTTCACCCAAATAGGATCCTACTTCTACTACTACTGCGTCCTTGTAGCTGCCAAGCGCAAACAATGGCGATTCACTGAAGCACTCTCCCGAACGATCTCTTCAAAAATTTACTTGAAAATAACAGCTCCATATATGAGCCAATTTCGGTTCTCCGAACCTCTCATTCTTCCAATAGGGTTTCTAGACGAATCAGTGGGTGACACATTGAATATACTTCCTTACCTATATACTATGTGTCGGTGACAAAATGGAAATTCTGGGAGGAAACTCTTACTAGTTCCTATGCATTTCTACTCGAATTTAGATGTGAACTTCTATAATCAGTGAGGAAACTGTATGTGAGCTGAGCTGAGGAGAGCGTACATATTTTCCAATACTGCCATTCCTGCGCTACGACCAATACATCAGCAGAGTCTTACTACCTATCGATCAATTTCCCCTTAGACTGACAGTCATAATTAGCGAGCCTCAGTAAGTCGAACATACGCATATGTCGTCTCTTTGAATCCACCAAACACTTCCCATCACTCCGACTGGCGTCATTCAACCCACCTTGAACACATACTCTACCAACGTGCCAAGAACAGGTAATGCCAGTATGAGAAAACATGCACAAGGTCAACTACGTGTGATAGTCATAAAATGAACACTCCGATAAAATTTTTGGAAATTTTTGTTGGTTTTTGTACATTTCTACCCGAGCTCGTATAAATGAGAATAACTTCCCAAAATTCCCTCGGGATTTTCATATTATCATCGACGCATATGGTTGACCATGTGCATATTCTCCCACACTAAGTAGTACCAAGTGTTTTAGCTTCCGCCAGTTCACGACGAAGATCTGCTATTAACTCGTCCTTGGCGCTATTCTCATCACCCTGAGGGGAATAAATATTAATCCTTGATCAAACGATGACACTGTGGGAAAACGAGCATATGGCCAACTAAGGAACGTATTTCTCCTCAGGCAGATTCTAACACACTATGGCAGAAACTAGGATACGGTACAGAAAAAGTGATGCGCTATCATATAGTAGAGTCAACCGATCATGACCACCACCGTTATTGTCATATGAGGTCGTTCTCATGTACGTTTATGTCAGAATATATTTAAAAAAATCACGGCCTTCCTACTTATCGAACTCTCTGCCGTGTAACACACTGTCCACCGGTTCATGCTGCAGGCTCAGGCAGTGACTGAGCCTACAGCTATACCCCTATACTAGCTATTACTCGCCTGCTCGAAGGAGTGCTGTGCAAGAAAAAGAAAAAAAGAAGATTGCTGTACACTTCTACCGTAAGTCGATTGTCTCAGCTTAGAAACCAAACATATATCACAACACTACCACCTCCATCTCAGCCTTCCTGTCACTACTACCCCTACCATCATTCGCCCGTATAAGAGTCTCACCACGTAGTGTACTGCCAGATGGTACAACTACAACCACAGGAAACATACCACACCACAGGGAACATCTCATTACCGTTAGGATGACTCCTCATGGTTGGCAATACGAGTTGAACTGCTTGCATGCACACTGCACCCATCACCGCTGCAGAGACCAGGCTCGCCTTCAAAACACGAGAATGTATCAATGATACATATTCGTATATATAATATTGGAATTTCACCACCCTAGTGATATGAAAAACACTAGTGAAAAACATATTTCACAACTACTGCATATCACCGCGAATATCGCGTTTTTCACCGAGTATTACGCCACTTCACGTAAAACGGGTCGTGAAA
>NW_003211397.1:532431-539282 GCF_000006405.1 Perkinsus marinus ATCC 50983
TTCACCAGTGTTTTTCATATCACTAGGGTGAAACTCCGATAATAATTCGCCTCCGTCACCCATAAGCGAAATCCCACGCAATTTCCACATCGTCCGACCATACCACCGGAAAATGAATCCTATAATATAAACTTTGAAGTGTTAGGATAGTTCCTAACTTAATCATCAACATTCTTGAAAAAAATGCAAGGTGCCGGGATCGATCCCGAAGATCGCTGGGTGGTGACACCAGCATCCATACGGGTAGTACATCTATCCATGCAGGAGCGATAAACTATGACTACAATGCCAGAATATATGTTTGCTTTCGTCAGCAGCCTAGCTCAGGAGTTTCCTCACTAATTATACAGGTTTATATACAAAATTCGAATAGAAGTGTTCCGAAATCAACGAGAATTTCCCAAAATTTTCCGTCACCGACACATGTGCATATGCTCTCACTACTCATTAACCCACACAACAGAGCCGAGCATTAAGATCAATATATCATCTTATAGACCCCTCGGCTTGGTCGAGGGTCTGAAGGACACCTTTGGAGCTGATTCAGCCGTACTAGTCTTCGCTTCCGACGCGGCTAGAGCACAGAATGCTAGCTCGGGCGACTCGTTATAGAGACGTGGCTGACATAAAGGGGGAAATCCACAACCTATAGGGAATCGACACTCACGTGTGTGTATAGTTCAGTCGGAAGTGATGAGTCTTCATCACCACTAGTGTCATTGCCACGACCTCGTACCTGAGTACCACAGTAAAGTAGGAGGTCCCGGGTTCGAATCCCAGGGCCGGCATTAACTCACCCCAGATAGGTCCTTCATTAGTGGTTGTATGTTCTTATTAGACACATAAAGGGACTCATCACCGCCGCAATCTTCTTTCAATGATCGTTCAGCATTGATACGTGTTCCAGCCAACCTAAGAATATCACCACATCCATGAATGTGTAAAAAGCGCGCGCCCAGATGATCGATTTGGTTACTTCTCCCGTTTTCTCTCCATACCGCGTGGAGATCCTTCAACAACTGCGAGTTAGGATTCAGCAACGACTGTACTTCTGCCCAGGAAGTTACCTAATAGACATTCTTATCCTATGTTGGAGTAGGAATATATGTTCGCTTTCCTCAGCTGAGCTCAGGAGTTTCCTATACAGTTTTGGAGTAGGAATATATGTTCGCTTTCCTCAGCTGAGCTCAGGAGTTTCCTATACAGTGTTGGAGTAGGAATATATGTTTGCTTTCCTCAGCTGAGCTCAGGAGTTTCCTATACAGTGTTAGAGTAGGAATATATGTTTGCTTTCCTCAGCTGAGCTCAGGAGTTCCCTCACTTACTATAGGAGTGTAAACATACGAATTCGGCTAGAAGTGTACAAAAACCAATAGGAATTCCAAAAAATCCCTCTCACAATTTTCATATGATCACCAACACATGTAGTTGACCATGTTCATATTTGCCACACATTTGGGTAGAAGTGTACAGAAACCAGTAAAAATTTCCTCCCAGAACTTTCATATTGTCACAAACACATGTAGTTGACCATATGCATCCTTTCGGAAAGTATGCAAAGTATGGGAAAGTAACTTTCCCATACAGTTCTGCCCTATGATCTGCTTACTTGCCATATCTCAGGAGTTGATGGATCCGCAGGATGAGAGAGCAGGAAATCTCGGAAGTCATCACAGGCCTGATCAAGTGCTTGTAACTAAAGGCTTTCTCCTTAATCCTACTTTCAACGCCGCTTCGCTTTCCCCCGGTATAAAGTTCTCCGCAATAGTGTACACTGGGCTACGACTAGGAACCTGATAACAAGCAAACCAAATCCATGCATAGTGAAGTTTCATCCGCGATATGAAAAACACTAGTGAAAAACATATTTCACGACTACTGCATATCACCGCGAATATCGGCTTTTTCACCGAGTTTTACGCCACTTCACGTAAAACGGGTGGACATCCAATGAAGTTTCACCACCCTAGTGATATGAAAAACACTAGTGAAAAAATATTTCACGACTACCGCATAGCGCGAATATCGGGTTTTTCACCGAGTTTTACGCCACTTCACGTAAAACGGGTCGTGAAACTCCAATGTAATATCATAACACTATAAACTGGCAGCAACTCACCAAGGTATTAGTCACCCTTAGACGCTGAAACATACGGTTAAGCCAGTTTAGATAGAATAGATACGTGTCCAGATGAGAGCCACTATGAATCCACATACCTGACAAAAACGCCAACTACCACCAATATCAACAAGAACAACAACATCGCATTCGTACAGGAGCCTCCCGGCTTGAGGAAGTCGAGCATGAGCAGAAACTGATTTCTGCATACTTCCACTGATTTCCTTGCAGTAACATAGGGATCATCATCCCTATTACACTGACCCACATCAATCACAACTCCTGACACAATGAACACATTAGCCTGTCAGGAAGTTCAAATTTCGATCTGTGTTGTTGGATTAGGAATATATGTTTGCTTTCCTCAGCAGCTGAGCTCGGGAGTTTCCAAAGCTAATTATACATTTTCACACTTCAATGCAGACAGAAATACTTTTCGCAACACAATGGGGTTTCACCCGTAATATGAAATACACTAGTGAAAACATATTCCACGATTCACTCAACGCGGAAAACAATTATGTTATCGGTCGCGGTCTACGCACACACTCTATAGTTTACATCGGGTATTACGCCACTTAACGTTAAACAAATGAAACTCCACCCCCTAGCGAGCAAATTTGCTAAGCAGTTCAGCTCGAGTATATAAAGAAATTCGAGTTTCACCCGTGATATGGAAAACACTATTCGAAATTATATTTCACGACTACTATATAGCAGGAATATAATCGCGTTTTTTCACATAAAACGTTGATTTTTTTGAAATTTTCCCAGGGAAAAAGTCGATCGCAGTGGAAAGCACTTTGATAATAAATGCCTCCTCACCAAGGTTTATGAAGTCGATCGAATGCTTCTTAAATCCTCGGCTCTCCAGCGTCTTCGCGATTCGCATATAAGCGCCACTCTCAGCCATATCAGCACATTCGAATTCGAGAGACGTATTGTGGTATCTCATCTCTAACCCTGAGGAAACAAATGTAAAACTCTGACTGCCATCTCACAAACTCGCGCCATAAACATTGGCGAAGCGACGCAAGCAAACGAGCTCTGTAAACTGAGGAGTGTGATTGCCCAAGGAGACGAAGGCTCACCACAAAGTTGGAACATACGATTTGCGAAGTCGCTGCCCACTGTTACCGAGCCACAAGTTGCTACCTCAATGGGAAAAGAGCATATAATTAATAAAGTAAACAATATGACGACTACATTGTTCAAACAACTATATAAATAATACATACATAATATACATTAACAAATAGTTCATTCGTTGGAGTTTCTTGACCCGTGATATGAAAAACACTAGCGACAAATATATTTCAAAGCTACTGCATATATCCGCGAATATCGCGTTTATCACACAGTATTACGCCACCTCGCGTAAAACGGTGGAACTCCAATAAATAAAAACCGTAACAAGTACAAGTGACTACATAAATAATACATACATGATATACGATGAAGAATACATACATAATATACGATGAATAATACATACATAATATACGATGAATAATACATACATAATATACGATGAATAATAACACATCCATTGTATACTACATATATGTTCTCGCTATAGCATATGGCATGAACATAAGAGTTTAACATAACACATGAACATCAACATAGTATATATCCATATATGCTGAAATATAGTTTTTCAAAAAATTATAAAACTATACAAAATTTATATTCTCCTAATAAACAGTTCCTCAGCGACAAGACTCACCTCCATCTTCAGGTGCCAATGAAAAGGCGTGTCCCCTCGTCCAGTGTAGGTGGTGGAGCAGAAACTTACCTACAAGATTATCATATCAACGGAAAAATATTGGAGTTTTACGTCAAGCTGCTACGTAAAACCCAGTGGAAAAACGCGATATTCGCGGTGATATGCAGTAGTCGTGAAATATGTTTTTCACATCACTAGGGTGAAACTCCATTGAGGAAATCCTAGTAGATTCTCATAACAAATAAAAAGACTTCTGAGCTCAGCTGTAGGAAGCCAACATATATTTCAATACTTATTAATTATCAGTAGGGTTTCACGACCCGTTTTACGTGAAGTGACGTAATAATCTGTGAAAACCCCAATTTTCGCGCTATGCAGTAGTCGTGAAATATGTTTTTCACATCACTAGGGTGGTGAAACTCCAGTGATCAAGATGATCATCTCAGTGCGATAACATGGAGAAAATTTCATCTAATATTAATGGTAATCTTTGATGTCTTTTACATCAAAGTTGATTATTTATTCTAGTTTCACCCGTTTTCGCGAAGCGAAGTGTGAAATGTGCTGATTTTTTGGTATTTTTTATTTTTCATTTGTTTCGGAATTTTCTACTTATCAACCTCCATACATCAACCCGTATCAACAAGAGCTTCCATATAGTTATAAATCCTCGGCTAAGCAATCTGACTTAAACTCCTCTCTGTGGGCAGGAGTGAGCACCCCTCGAGGCACTCGACAACGGGACGCGGCCTACGCTATCACATCGTCTGGCCCTCCCTTCTCCTCACATATAAAATTGGGATAGTTTTATAAAACATTGAAGTTTCACCACCCTAGTGATATGAAAAAAACACTAGTGGAAAGTATACTTCACAACTACTGCATATAACCGCGAATATCGCGCTTTTCACCGAGTTTTACGCCACTTCACGTAAAACGGGTCGCTCTATTAATACTCATTATTCTCATACACATAATGTTCCGCATACCACACGTTCTTCAACTTACTCATTCCTCCAGGAGCCGAGCCAATGTCCACGAAGACTCTCTCAACTGCATCCTCAAGCTGGTTCGTGGGTGCGGGGCGCGAGGGGAGCTTCGAAAATACTTCTGGGCACATTTGCGGTAATCGCCCCCTGAAGATATCGAAAACCAAATAAATATTCATTTTTCATTAGAGAACCACCAGTGAAAAGTATATTTTACGACTACTGCATATCACCGCGAATATCGGGGTTTTCACAAAGTATAACGCCACTTCACGTAAAACGAGTGAAACTCCATTCTCTACACTGAAACGCAGCAAAAATTGCATCTACAATGCGAACCGAACAGTGGTGCATACTGGTTTTTACTTCAATTTTACGGTAGTATGACTATAGACTACGTAACGCTTCTAAAACGTTGGTGTCATCAATCGATTCACATTGTTATCATGTTGATATTACTCAAAGTTGACTTTCGACAAACTCCCGAAAACTGAAGGCTAAGTTGAAAATACTACTACTTTGCATAACGGTTTGGTTCATCACACTAAATTTTTACTGAGACGACCCTCGTAAGCCGCAAATTTCACTTCCCATAAGACATCCAAATGCGACGACATTTTGAAAAAATTTCCAAAGACTACTCCAAAAAATAATTTTCTCGAAAATAAACTCCACGGCATATTTCAACAATGGAGTTTCATCACCCGTTTTACGTGAAGTGGCGTAATCCTTTGTGGAAAACGCGATATTCGCGGTGATATGCAGTAGTCATAAAATATTTTTTCTCTCGTGTTTTTCATATCACTAGGGCAAAATTCCAATATAATTCTGTTTGCTATACAAAATTTCAGGTTGATATGAACAGCAGTTAACAAGCTAGGATCTTCAGATTTCACGTAGTGTATATGAAATTAATAAACGTGTAAAAACTCACCTGTAGAATTCGAAATATTTCTTTTCCTC
Source organism: Perkinsus marinus ATCC 50983 (assembly GCF_000006405.1). Taxonomy (NCBI): domain Eukaryota; phylum Perkinsozoa; order Perkinsida; family Perkinsidae; genus Perkinsus; species Perkinsus marinus. The sequence continues at coordinate 538,232 of NW_003211397.1, forward strand.
TGGGGTGAATCGAACTCGAGTGGCTTTCTGAGTGTCCAAAGTTTGATCCTCGAAATTTTTCTTCCTGCGGTCCCACAACAGCGTCACCGCTCTAGACTGCCACCTGAAAATGTGAAACTCAACCATTGAAATAAAATATTTTTTTTTCTCACCCGAGTTCTTTTTCATCGCATAAGTCGCGAAATTCCGAGTCGTTGTCTTTCAAGACAACCTCCATTTTCTCCCTACCCAGCGCCCTAAGAGCAGGACGATCAAATCGACATCAATACGCGCACCAAAAAAATAGCCACTCAGAAAAGTTGATGTAAATGTGTGATACGCCAGCGTCGTTACACAATAATTGTCCCTAATCTATTGTCTTCGTTATAGATGGGCAGCGTAACGTTTTTTTACGGTTTACGTTACGGCGTGCGTAACGTAAGCAGTTCACGGTTACGGAAAGGCCTTTCGACTTTACGGTTGTTGCTGAACTGCTTTTTCAGAATTGTGGCAAAGAGATTCACTGTGATGCACTCCACGATAGCTCAAATAGTTGTTAAACTCATTTCTTGCGGCTCGAATTCAACCGAACCGCTGAGAGAGTAACATTTGGTTCCGCATTTGCCACTCGTCTCCTTTGCAAATTCCGTCCGTCTTACTCCCAGGCTGGCCCGGAACTGCCGAGCTGGCCTCATCTACGGATTCGCATTCACATGAAATAGATTTAGGCGACTTGAATTATCAATCCTCGTTTTGTCCTCTGCATCTCCGTAAAACCCGTTACGGCGCCGTAATTTTACGGTACGAGGCTTGAAGCGTAACCGTAAAAGTAAACCGTAACGGCCCGTAACGTAATTCTGCCCATCTATTGTCTTCATCATCGCTCAGCTCCTCACACAATTGGCTGCAACTTCATATACAGTACTAGTTACTTCTATCCACTACGAATAATAGTTTTGTTGCCTTCTGGAGTACAACAAAATTATATACTATAAACGTCTGTATGCAAAAATATTTCACATATGCTAATGATAAAATATAAACCTGAGGAAATTTTTAGCAAATTCTCATC
>NW_003211397.1:539382-548610 GCF_000006405.1 Perkinsus marinus ATCC 50983
TCATCTACATCACTATTCTTCGGTCGCAATTCCGGACTTCCCAAAACACTGCTTCGACTTGACACCGAGGACGGCTTCTCCGGAGTAGTTAAATGGATCTTCGCATGCTTCGGTGGCATCGTGGGAAACACTACCATAAATTCCCAATAAAAATCCCGAAAAAAAACAAAAATCTTGTAAATTTTTCAATATTCCCATCATCTTGGAATAGTAGTAAATGTAATAATATCGCCATCATACATTTCAAGAATGATGCTCCAACAGTAAAAAACAAACGACCAAACTCAGTGGTCACCACCATCAACACTCTTAAGCCGGCTTGTTGCGAGAGAGAGAATTTTGAATTTCGTGGCGCAGTGACGCAATCCTCATCCCTCATTCTTCTGTTTGTCAGTGTCGGACGAGGTATCCTCCCCGGAGGTTTCCTCCAATTCCTCATCGTCTTCACCAACGTATGCTTGGCTGGTCTCCAATAATACCTAAATACCCCCAGCCATACCATTTCTCAGTAAATTGTCAAAATTCCCACTTAGGATCCTTTTTTTCCAAAAAAATCTAAAATTTCCAAGGAAAAATTAAAAACTCACCAATTACCATTAAAAAAATCCGAAAATTGGTGGTAATTGTCGATATGATTCTCGACACTCACTTAGGATCCGTTTTTTTCCAGAAAAAAACTACAAAATTTTCAAGAAAAAATACATAATTCGCGATAAAAATTCACCGACTACTATAAAATATATGTAACCGAAAAATCCGAAAATTCGTAGTAATTTTCGGTACGATTCTCGACACTCACTTAGGATCCGTTTTTTTCCAGAAAAAAACTACAAAATTTTCAAGAAAAAATACACAATTCGCGATAAAAATTCACCGACTACTATAAAATATATGTAACCGAAAAATCCGAAAATTCGTGGTAATTTTCGGTATGATTCTCGACACTCACTTAGGATCCGTTTTCTTTCCAGAAAAAATATGCAATTCGCGATAAAAATTAACCGATTATTATAAAATAGATGTGAAAAAAATCCGAAAATTAGTGGTAATTTTCAATATAATTCTCGACACTTACATGTCCTTGATATCGAGTGCTCCAATTCCTAGAGGTATCTACTGCCACATCAACAGGATACAACGATCGCTTCGCATTGGCCAGAGCCAACCGTATGTCTGCTTGCGTTGGTAGTATACGACTACTCGTACCTATTACCACACTTCTCCGAATTCACTGTGAATTGTTAATACTGGAGTTCCACCCGTGATATGAAAAACACTAGTGAAAAAATATTTCACATTTCACTTAACGAACACCTCATGTGAATAACGCGTAAACCGGTGCTATTCGCAGAATATTTCCAATCGCGTGAAGTATGGCGCCACTTGGGTCGCGAAATTCCAATGAGGTACACACTACTTTTGAGCGTATCCCTCACCAGTGCCAATCGTATACAGGATAGCATCATCATGAAACAGTGAAGTTTCACGACCCGTTTTACGTGAGGTGATGTAATACTCCATGTGAACAACGCGGGTTGGGGTTCTTGTCAGGGTTAGCTGTTGGCAACAGCCTCTTGCTGTGAAACAGCTCCCTGACGCTCTAGTCGACTAGTCGTGTATTTGGTGTTTTGTGAATGATTCACTGCCAAGCCCTGAGTGGTATACACTAGTGACTTGGCTCAACTTGTACACCACCGTGACGTACTACCGTAGTACTACTACTACGACTAGACGAGGACCCCTACGTGCGGGAACTACACCGGAAGAATCACTCCATATCGCGTAAAACACATCATGTGTTTTACGCGTTATTCACTGCTCACATGCGTTTTTCGCGAAATGTGGAGAGATATAAATTTTTCACCAGTGTTTTCCGTATCACGGGTGAAACTATAGTTTTATTCATGTTGGAACTTTATATATATGTTTTCAATTTAATACTGCACATCATGAAACGCTTCGCTCCGCTGTGATCGAGACCAGGACAATTCCATCATGAAATCTACTAACTCTACCGACAAATGACTACTCACCATAAGTTGCATGTGCGTGCTGTTGAGGTTGCTCACTGTCGGCTCGCTGACCACCTCGAGGACTCTCTTCCCCGTCAGTGGAATCCCCAGCAGAAGTATCATCACGAACAACACCACCTAACAATAACAATAGTCATATACTACTTTCAGCACGGCCCGTATGATAGTATAACCATCGAATTGTGGTATAGTGATTCGCCAAGTATTTTCACTTCACTTCATATCGCGTTTTTCACATGGAGTATCACACCACCTCACGTGAAAACTCCAATATAAACCTCACTATTTTCACTTGTCCCCAATTTCTATTCCCATACCACAACACCACCAACTTACTTTCAACTCTGTCCATCTCTACATCGTCCAACTTCGGTGGTGACGCCTCAACCCACTCAAATTCGAATTCTCGCCAAGTGAATGCCGAAGTTAGTAATACCGCAAAAATAGTCATCTCGACGCACACCAGAAATGCGCTCCATTTCATACCAATTTCTTGCGGCTCCTTCGAAAATGCGAGATCGAAAATATACTGCTGCCAGAAAGTGACGAAAATAACCAATTTCACAGAGACGAATTTTGCCAGAGGTTTTTTATCTCGCAAACTCGGGTGACGTCTCGAGGATATGTACAGAAGCCCCAATGCATATAACGCCAACTGACATGACCAGGGATCGAACCGGGGACCTTCGGGTTGCCAGCGGCTTAACCTACCGAGTATGATAAGTTGTACGCAACCTCCCGGATAATCGTCCACACTTTATTATCGCCTTCCCCAAAGATATGCATAATCTGAGTAGAAACAGATACACTCCCAGGTTCGATACCGGCATCCTGCATTTTTACAATTTCCGTAATTGTCATCACTGGCTTCAACACGACGAACTGAAGTACACATCTCTTCATGCCTCTCAAGAACTCCGACGTGAGCGCGAGATTCGGCAGGCACTTGCTCAGTGGCCACGGCTGCTGAATGCCGTTTGGAGCTGTGTACAGTGTGCCTGACGAGAACCCATCTAGCGTTTGATAACAATGGGGAAAATGATGTTTCTAATATGATGATGACATTTACATGGGAAACTGATTTAATAATGTGTTCCTAGCCATACGTGGAAAATTCAAAATGAGTTCACCTCCCGGGAACATTATAGGTTCCCAAAACATGAAAAACTCATCACGTGTTTTACGCGTTAGTCATCGCTCACATGCGTTTTTCGCGACGTCCATTATGAATATGTATTTCTCACAGCACGGGTTGAACTCCAATGTAACGTAATGGAGTTCCATGACCCGTTTAACGTGAAGTGGCGTAATACTCCATGTAACGTATATGTCTTCCCGACCGATAACACACTTGTTTTCCCCGAAGAAAATTGTAAAATATGTTTTCACTAGTGTTTTCCATTCACTACTGATTCTATTTATAATGGAGTTTCACCACCCTAGTGCTATGAAAAACACTAGTGAAAAACATATTTCACAAACTACTGCATATCGGTGTTACGCCACTTCACGTTACGCCAACTCCATTGTAGATATACTAATGTACGATAACCTGCGAACTAATGTAGTGATAGCAAATGCCCTCACTTTGAATCCAGTTATGTTCACCGCCAACATAAGTGAGAATAAGGCAGAAGAAAGAGTAAACCACCACCGCTTCCCAGATCTCCGGAATCGACTCGAGGAGCACTGCCAGATCCACATTGGTCAGGCAAACGGCCAGGAACGCTCCAGTAGCATATAACGGTGCCACCAAAACCTGAATATAGATACTGTTGGAGTAGGAATATATGTTCGCTTTCCTCAGCTGAGCTCAGGGGTTTCCTATACAGTGTTGGAGTAGGAATATATGTTCGCTTTCCTCAGCTGAGCTCAGAAGAGTTTCCTATACAGTGTTGGAGTAGGAATATATGTTCGCTTTCGTCAGCTGAGCTCAGAAGAGTTTTCTATACAGTATTGGAGTAGGAACATATATTCGCTTTCCTCAGCTGAGCTCAGAAGAGTTTCCTCACTAATTATAGGAGTTTACATACGAACTAGGGTAGAAATGTGCAGAAACCAATAAGAAATTCCCAAAAACTTTCCAAAATTTCCTCCCAAAATTTTGATATTGCCATCAACACATGTACGCAGACCATGCATCAGTAGCACATGCCTCCTCCCAGCACTTACAATGCGGATAATGTGCATCTGCAAATCTTCCCTTGAGTAGTTCAGCAGATGTTGGAAACAGTTATATACAGTCACCAACCACGTCACCAACATCAGTCCCAAAGCCAGCAGCACCGCGGGGTAACTCGTTATGAATGCAGAGCCGCTGGAGAGAGGATTCAAAGTCGGCGATGAGATCTCCGGAGTAGCCGATATCACCGTGTCACCATCCATATAAGAGAAAGAAAGAGATCAATCGCTGAAAGTGAATACAATAGTGGAGACAACTCGACAGTATTAAAAATGATCATAGAAAATAGTAACGTTGAGAGAACACTACCCATGCAAACATCTTCCTACTCATCCCTTCCCACGAGGAGGAGGTGCGGTACGCAGACGGCGATAGCAGAAGAAAAGAGAGTTAATGCTAAGCCCAGACTGATATGAAATCAGCATGGACAAAAAAGGGACCTCTAATAGAACTCACGCAACCGCGTTCTGCCCTATCGTAATCAGCTGCCTCCAATTTCACATTCACAGCGTAATTTTCCTTCATACACTTCCCAATGTAAATTCAGCTCCCTATTCTAGTGCCATTCGAAGCCCTCCGTATAGTCGTTCCTTAAATATCCTCTCAGGTTCGGCTCACCTGCTTCAACTGATAGCGTCACTGCGACACGAAATTATCACATCGGTGATGTCTCTCAAGGTGGCTGCCGGCATACCCCCTAGCGTCGTCAAGTGAGTAGACTAGAAGTTGTTTCTCAAATGCCGGAAGTTTCCTTGATTCCTCCTGTTAGGCCTGTGGACATGAAAAAATAACCGAGCAAAAATCGAACCCACAACCTCCCGATAGCTAATCCAACAGCCTCCCCTACTCACCTGAAACACATCCTCCGACACAACATCCACCTAAAAACTGCGGCGAGCTCTGCCAAATCACTGACTTCTACCTCACTAGGGACAGCGGTAAGTTGACATCAACCTCACCATTGAAGACCCATCCCTCCTAACCACCATGATTTTCTACCAGTTCTAACCAAATCACCACGACATCAGAATATCAATAACCGCCACTAGTAATAAACGCATTGATACCCCCACACGCCATCAAAACAGTCATGCGAATGACGAGTTTATGATTCCCCCAAACACACAGCGACTATTTTCCCCATGAGTAGCCCACCCCTATCCATCTCCCAAAACACAAAGTCATTTCCCAATAAGAAACATCATCACCATAATCGTCACTACTATGGACAACCCTCTACCCCTGCTGAGCCACCTCCAGCCATTCCGTCACCATCTGCCTCTTCTCCTCATCATTCATATCAACCCAGTCGGACACTCGCAGACGTTCGCCGTGCATTCCTGCCAATCGGACCTATCACCAACAGCACAGTTCTCTCCAGGGAATCCTACACAGACCTATGAGGTTCCACGTATGGCTAGGAACACATTCTTCAATCAGTTTTCCATGTGAATGTCATCATCACATTAGAAACATAATTTTCCCCATTGTTATCAAACCCTAGAGAGCCTCCCTAGTGGCCTCTAAAAATCGCTCAAAAGTGAAACCCTACATGGCGATGTAACAGCTGAGCGTAGGGATCCAGAGGCTCCTCCAGCCATGCCGGACCGCAGTCGACGTGCACAAAGACATCACCAAATCTATCTCCCAAGAGACGATCCTTTCTATAGAATCTTGACACCAGCTCGCTCTTCCAGCTCGGTGAGAAAGTGATGTCTGCTCAAAACCAATAGGTCCCGGGTTCAACCCTCGCACCTGTCATCTACCCGTTTCTGGCAGAGTATCCAATATATCCTCCACTTCCCCCTCAATAGAGCTCACCAGCTCTCCAAAAGCTCCAGAGGACTCCTCAGCGACAGCATCATCAACAAGAACGAAGGAAGACCTAAATCCAACATTGCCATCCACACACATTAACCGCTTTCGGATATTCCGAATCAGTGTTGGTGGAATATATATTTTCGCTCTCCTCAACTGAGCTCAGGATTTCCAGCAATAATTACATGAATTCTACTAGCAGGATTCTTACTACCTTTCTATGAAGTGTATATATATAACTCATTTCTACTTTAGAAATGTACGGAAACCAGGTAGATTCTCCCCAATATTTTCTATATTGTTTCCCACACTTTTTTCCATAGAGTGGCGATAATATGCACATGGTCAACTACGCGAGTTGATGAAAATATAAGAGTATATACGTAATTTCGAGCGAATTCTCATTCGTTTCTGTACATTTCTACCCTAACTTCTACATAAACTCTCATAATCAGCGAGGAAGCAGCCGAGTTCAGCAAACATATATTCCTCCAGCACTCCAGAGTGCCGCCGAAAGTTTCATTCCCACTAAAATATTTTTCAAAAAAAATTTAAATGAAAAAATTAATTTTTTTTTATTTTTATTCCCTCAAGCCTCATCGCGACTCCCGACCATACCATAAATTCTGCCAATCATTATTCTTCATCCCACTCCGAGCGATGCAGTAGGGCATCGGTGGTATCTATACTACTAATTTCGAAATGGGACGCTTTACAACAAAACCAACGCTATATTCTTGATCACAGCGTTTTCCTCAATAGGACTAGCCGTTCAGTCTACTTCGGGAGTTTATCCCATAATTTTCCTACAGATTTGCCACCCGTGTAGTAGAAACTCTGGAACGGTGCGGAAATTTCGCGACCAAACTTGGACAAAATTATCGTTGCTTTTAGCATATTTTTGTGAATTTTCATGATGTAGTGACAAAGCTAGTTTCGTCAGCTGAGGCCCCCGAATACATACTCCCACACTGCTTCGGAAAGACCGATGCCATTGCTAAGAAAAACACAGTGTAGAAAAATATGCACATGGTCAACTACATGTGTTGGTGACAATATGAAAATTCTGGGAGGAAATTTTATAATAATTTTTATTTCTATGTACATACTTTTACCGAATATAATAAACTCCTCACCCCAGCTGAGGAAAGTAAACTCATATTTCACCCCCCAAGTAGTAATTCTGCAATTCCTTCATCGCTTCGCTCCGCTGTTATCACCTGCGAGGCAACCTCCGGCTTCTCCCCATGCTCCAGTACAAAGTTTAGAGATATCTGCTGTAGTTGACGTTCCATTTTAGGATCATCGAGACACTGCCACTTAGTCGCCCTCAACAACAATGAACTCAGTGGCTCTGGCAGCCGGCCTTCCGTATCCACGTTCTGCATACAGTACACATGCTCAACTATACCGAAAATTTTCGGAAAATTTCCGGAAATTTTTTGGAATTTTTTTCCTCGGTTTATAAACATTTCTACTCGAAATCATATAATTAGTGAGGAAACTCCTCACCTCATTTGCGTTGTTGCCAACACGGAAATTCGCAGGAAATTTCCGAAAATTTTTATTTGATTTCTCAACATACACCTTATTCGTATATATGCCTCTATAATTATCTCTGGAAACTCCTGAGCTCAGCTGAGGAAAGCGATTACACATATTCCTACTCCAACACTGTATAGGAAACTCCTGAGCTCAGGTGCTGAGGAAAGCGATTACATATATTCCTACTCCAACACTGTATAGGAAACTCCTGAGCTCAGGTGCTGAGGAAAGCGATTACATGTATTCCTACTCCAACACTGTATAGGAAACCCCTGAGCTCAGGTGCTGAGGAAAGCGATTACATGTATTCCTACTCCAACACTGTATAGGAAACCCCTGAGCTCAGGTGCTGAGGAAAGCGAACACATATTCCTCCATAGGAAATTCTCCAACGTCAGATTCACCACCCTCACCTGTCCATGCCCAAGGGCAACTAGCGACCACAGCGCCGTGAGCATATGGCCGGGCTCGTCCTCCTGTACTCCTTCATCGCCCTCCTTAGCAAGTACTGTCTCTAGATTCGATATCAGCTGAGCCGTCAATGCCAAGTGCGAGGACCGAGTCGTCGCTTGAATGAGGAGCAGCTGAAATCAGTAAGGGGAATAAGTAATATGCATATGGTCAACTACATGTGTCGGTGACAATATGAAAATTTTGGGAAATTCATATTCGTTCCTGCACATATTTACCAGAATTCGTCTGTAAACTCCTATAATAAATGAGGAAACTATCCTCGTTCATATCACGAGCAGCTGAAACGAAGGTGTGTCAACTTAGTAATATTCTCCACAAGTTGAGTTTCTCGACGCCAACATGGAAACGATAACCGTTTTATTATTCACTAATGTCACTTAGTATACTACTTATACATATACATTATGTGCATCATCACCAGTGTCACTATCTATGACTAGTTAACGAGCGGTAGAACTTTCTAATGCAACCAACATTACTGAGTTCGATTCCGAAGTCTATGAATGAGATTTTCCAAGAAAAATCATCATCTTTTTCCCCGGAAAAAAATTCCGCGCGTCTTCTGTCCGACTTGAGATTTCTTCACCCAGAATCGAATATATTAACTCCATTGATCGAATCAATCGACGCGGACTAAGCAACCTCCGCCCCTCCCACATGAAGACCTAGTTATGCTATATCAACCAGCTAACGACCAACGAGCCGTTGGAACTCTCTTATACAATCAAAATCGCTAAAATCGATTCTCAACAACATCTCGTGCCTTGCAGTAGTGTCTATAAAACTCTTGCCTATCTTAAGATTTATATATCTATTTATATTATTACTAATAGGTTGAAGTAATATTGGAGTTTCACTCCCCTCGTGATATGAAAAACACTAGTGAATAATATACTCACAACTACTACAGTATACCGCGAATATCGCGTTTTTCACCGAGTTTCACGACGCCACTTCACGTAAAACGGGTAGTCGTGAAACTCCATGAGAACATATTCATCTAGATAACATTGGAGTTTCACGACCCGTCTTACATGAATTGGTGTAAAACTCGGTGAAAAACGCGATATTCACACTACGCAGTAGTCGTGAAATATATTTTTCACCAGTGTTTTTCATATCACTAGGGTGGTGAACCTTCATTGATATTATATTTGAAAACGAATTTATAATAAT
>NW_003211397.1:548710-551265 GCF_000006405.1 Perkinsus marinus ATCC 50983
TCGGTATCAAAGTGAAGAAAGCCGTAAAGCTTCTGTGAAGACTGATACGCTACGTTCGTACTGAGCGGAGCGGAGTGATTTTCTTTCCATGAAATAAAACACTCCTACACGAGTTGATATTTTCCCACACCTTTTACCCAGCGCCCCTGCCCGCCCCCAGATTAGCAGCGGCTAACTCCGCATGAACAAGCATTCTAATATCAAGAGCCTTCATCAGATCCTCAACCCTTTCATCAGTAACCTCCTGCACTGTAGTGGCCAACTGCAACGAGGATAGCGACAATTGCGAGCAACCTAAAATGATAAAATATCAATACACTTTCAAGCAGTGTGGGAAGAGATGCACATGGTCAGCTACATATGTCGGTGACAATATGAAAATTTTGAGGAAATTTCGAGACACTGTTGTTGATTTCGGAACACTCCTACCCAAATTTGTGTGTATATCTCCATTATTAGTGAGGAAACTCCTGAGCTCAGCTGAGGCAAACGAGCATATATTCCAACACTACTTTGAAGTTTCACGTGAAGTGGCGTGACATTGTAGGTGAAAAACGTGATATAAAGTAGTAAGTTGAAAATACTTTGCGAGTTACATCGAACATTTCACGTGAAAAAAGACACTTCTAACATACGTTTTTCACAAAGGGAAATGTGAAACATGTTTTTCACTGGAGTTTCACGACCCGCTTCACGTGAAGTGGCGTAAAACTCGGTGAAAAACGCGATATTCGTGGTGATATGCAGTAGTCGTGAAATATGTTTTTTCATATCACTAGGGTGGTGAAACTCCATTAATAACAGCACTTACCAATGATCAACGCGGCCAAGCTCATCATACTTTCCTCATCACTTGATTTTAAATAGGAACTTATATGCATCTGTGGCATACGTCCTATACCACTCGCTCTGCAAATCTCCTCACCAACGCCTCTGCTTCCAAACACTCACGCAGTTTGGCAGTCATCACCCCTGGGGCGTCACTCGACGAGGCGAGCAGCAACAGTAGACGTACGAAACTGAACAACCCTTATGAATTCACTTTCACCAGTATCGAGTATTAGCGATATGAATTTTAGTGAATATTTTTCATATGAATATACTTTTTCTAGTTTGAAAGAATTGTTCGTATATGGAGCGTGCTCTTCGCGTAAGAGCATGTTCTTATAACAAGAGAGGAATGCACACCATAAACAGCTGATAGTGGTTTGTTGCCACATAAATAAGAGGAGTTGACAATGGAAAAAAAATCAAAATCATCACGTTTATCAAAAACATTTATGAATATTTTCTCAATGCTCAACATCGATGGTAACATGTTGTTTTAAGAGTAGAAGTCATATACAATATCACCAACGAAGAGAAACTGTTATAAGATTCATTTTTCCCATATTTATAACGTAATATAAGTAGAGTTTCACCACCCTAGTGATACCAAAAACACTAGTGAAAAACATATTTCACGACTACTGCATATCACCGCGAATATCGCGTTTTTCACAGAGTTTTACACCACTTCACGTAAAACTGGTGAAACTCAACTACATTAAAATTTAATACTCAGATATACCAATCTAACAATGGGGTTTCACGATCCGTTACACGTCAAGTGGCTACGTAAAACTCGGTCAAAAACGCGATATTCGCGGTGATATGCAGTAGTCGTGAAATATATATTTTTCACTAGTGTTTTTCATATCACTAGGGCGGTGAAATTCCATAATATCACTATATGAATATTCACACAAATTTGCACAAAACTCACATTTTCATTTAAAAACGCATGTACAAAAATTGAGATCAGTTCTTGCCCTCCCCCTCCCTTACGTGGCCCTGTCCATCGACGAAGTCTCCAATAGAGAGATGAGACGATTCTCAATAGCGACCACCATTTCTGCAAGGCCGAACCTACACCAACACAACTTCAATGTGAGTGATGCGAAATTCATGCGCAATTCCGTGCTATCCAAATTTTGATAAACTCAGCCATATACACATGCTATGATTAGCAATATTAAAAAAAAGTTTTCGCTCTCCTCAGCTGAGCTCAGGAGTGTCCTCAGTCACCACACATATGTATTCGATTACACGTACAGAAAAACACAAAATAAAAATCTCGCAAAACACATCTATTTACTCTCCTACTACCCGTGCACCCTCGAAACTGCTTTCATCAACGGCAAGAGCTCTCCCTCAAGACTAGCACTAGGCAGGTACTCCACCACACTTTCATGAAGTTTCACAAACTCCGAATCATACCACTGCGGTCCCCTCCCGTTTTCCCTTTCTAGTGCATTCACAAAGTCAGCAACTGGTGACACACTAGCTGTCACCATACCCCTTCGGCAAAGTCGGGGTCCGAGCGTCAACGCGGCAATTCTTCCTGACAATTTCGGTTGAAAAAGTCGCGCGATAGCTTCCATATAAGTACCCTTTCAAAAGCTGTGTGAGAGATGACAACGCAAAACAAAAAACCGAATCGCCGCGTATCATTAATTAGAGTTTCACCACCCTAGTGATATGAAAAACATATTTTACGACTACTGCATATCACC
>NW_003211397.1:551365-553648 GCF_000006405.1 Perkinsus marinus ATCC 50983
CGCGGTGATATGCAGTAGTCGTGAAATATATTTTTCACTACTGTTTTTCATATCACTAGGGTGATGAAACTCTATTAAAAAGACCTGGAATGCAAATTTCAAAGTCGGCCGAGAACCCAGGCGACATAATAAGTGGCATCACTTCATGTACCGACGCAGCCTCAAACGGAAAGCTGATACCCTCCAATAGAAACTCCTACCATTCTCAGTAACTCCACATCTCTACTATGCGAGAAACAGTGAGTAACATCAACGACGAGCAGTAGAAGTAGTGGTAAGAACGATACCCTATATTATGTCCATCACAGTTTACTAGACAACGCTTTCGATGCAGCTTGAGTGCTTCCTGAGCAGCAAAAAACTATACCGATTTTCAATGAAGTTTCACCACCCTAGTTATATGAAAAACACTAGTGAAAAACATATTTCACGGCTACTGCATAGTGTGAATGTCGAGTTTCTCACCGTAAAACGGGTCGTGAAACTGCAATGTTGAAGTTTCACATGTTTCACGTGAAGTGGTGTAATTTTCCATGTAAATTTACGACGTGAGAAAAGACTACTGTTTTCAGCCGAGTAAAATGTGAACTATTTATTCCACTTCTGTTTTCTCATATCACTAGGGTGAAACTCTAATACTACACTCCACTGTAGGAGAATATGCACATGGTCAACTACATGTGTTGGTGACATTTGTGAAAATTCTGAGGAAAAAATTTGAGGAAATTCTTATTGGTTTCTCTACACTTCTACCCAAATTTGTATGTAAACTTCTATAATTAGCTGGTAAACTCCTGGCAAACAAATATTCCAACATTCCTCACCATTTAACAACTTCACCACCTCCTCAGCTGCTCGTGCGCCCGAATCCATAGCACCTAAAACATTACTCTATGTGGGAGGAAAAATGAGCACGTAGTAAACTACATAAGTATCAATTGAGTTTCACCACCCTAGTGATATGAAAAACATATTTTACGACTACTACAGGCCGCGAATATCGCGTTTTTCACCGAGTTTTACGACGCCACTTCACGTAAAACGGGTTCACGTGCAACTCCAATAATACTACGGGCAGTTCGCTCTTTATAAACTCATAAGTTCACATTCGTAAATTTTCATTCACGAATTCTCTAAATGTATTGGTATTACTTTCATAATATCGCCATTTCCATTTCACATTAGATATGTCAACACTGTGAAGAGGAAATATGCACATGTGTTGGTGACAATATGATACCATTTGGGAGGGAAATTATCATTGGTACTGTTGCACACAAGTGTCTCCCGTAGTTTCCTTGTGATACTTGTCCCCCTTGCTAGCCTAGCGTATACTTTATGATTACTGTATTGCTCATTAGTTGATAGGTCTTATGGAGTTATCAAATCCTAACAGGAGTTTCACGTGAAGTGGCGTCGTAAAACTCGGTGAAAAACGCGATATTCGCGGTATACTGCAGTAGTCGTAAAATATATAAACTTTCACTACTGTTCTTGAAACTCCATTAATTTCTCTACATTTATATATAAATTTCAATTATCACTACGAAATGCAAACATATATTCCACCAACACTGGCAGTAGTAATACCACACCCTCCACATCTCTTACCATGCGCCGTCATATAGCACTCCGGGTTCGCAGCCTCCCCAGCGAAATGAATACTACAACCTACACTTCATAACAATATCAAAGGCAAATCGAGCTCAGTTGCTCGACAGTGATGGCTGTTAGGATGCGAGTTCGAAAATGTGGAGCTCATCACAGCTACACAATATGAAGTGAGCGGCGAGGGATCGCTCTCTTTCGGTCATCAGAAAACGTCAAGTGGCATAATACTTCGTCAATGCTATGCATTCGTTTCCAAAATAGATTTCTCACTACTGTTTTTCATATCACTAGGGTCTCGAAACTCCATTACCTGTATCGTATATGATAGCCTCTGCTAGCTTTTTCCTCGTGTCCACTTGTTCAGTTACCGAGGGTGGACAGTAACCAGCTCGTATATAAGGAACTTTTCCCCAGTCGAAAACCATGCCTAACAACAGTGTTGAAATATATGTTCGCTTTCCTCAGCTGAGTCTAGGAGCTACAAGTCTACAGAATTTCCCCGATTTTTCTCACAAAATTTTCACAAATGTCACCTACACATGTAGTTGACCAAGTGCATATTTTCTCACACTGCCCCACAACGAGTTCAGTCTCAGAAACCTTCTATACCTTTCAGAAATCTTTTTGGCGGATTAGGCTATCAATTCAGCTGATAAGGAAGTCACCTTCGCG
>NW_003211397.1:553748-565814 GCF_000006405.1 Perkinsus marinus ATCC 50983
GAATAGGGAAATCAATTTCGCGAATAAAGACATTAATTTCATGATTAAGGAATGCAACTTCACGAGCAAGGACACTAACTTCGGGTTAGAGCTCAGCTGAATTGATAGCCTAATCCGCCGAAAAGATTTCTGAAAGGTATAGTCCTATTGCTCCAACGACAAGTCCCTCAAAAAAAACGAATCAGTAACCCCATCCATAGTTCACCTCCCACATAAGCCTCACTAGCCTTCCCCTCGAACACTCTATCCAGCTGTTCCAGGAAAGCCCGTATCAACTTAGCCGGCGGCATAGACCCGCATCGCTCCGCCCAAGATGCCATCGTGAATCCTAGCAAAAGCTCTGTGTGTAAAACTCAGACCACGTACAGTGTTGGAATATTCGTTTGTTTTCCTTAGCTGATCTCAGGAGTTTTCTCACTATTTATATACAAATTAATGAAAATTTTCCAAATTTTTTCCCAGAATTTTCACATTGTCACCAACACATGTAGTTGACCATGTTCATATTCCCACATATTTGCGTACAAGTGTACAGAAGCCAATAAGATTTTCCTCCCAGAATTCTCACCAACACGTAGTTGATGACCATGTGCATATCCCCCCTCACCACAAAGGACGTTATTGCTGCTAACGCAGTGATCAGTCCATGCCTCCGGTATAAGATTAGGAAGTGCGAAAATAATTCCGTGCATATCAGGCGGCCAAAACCTCGTACTGAATTTCACATACACTTTTAGGGATGTTGAGCACGTCATCTGATGAGAATAAACAATATACACTTGAACAACGTTTATTGCCAATTGTGAACGTTTATTGCCAATCATGAACGTTTATTGCCAATCGTGAACGTTTATTGCCAATCGTGAACGATTATTGCCAATTGTGAACGTTTATTGCCAATTGTGAACGTTTATTGCCAATTGTGAACGTTTATTGCCAATTGTGAACGTTTATTGCCAATCGTGAACGTTTATTGCCAATCGTGAACGTTTATTATCAATCACGTATATCATACAAATGCCAATCTTGCTACCCATAGTGTCACCCTTATACCGTAATAATTCCACAACGTGTCACACTCGAAATGTCTATTCTCATTTTTGAATATTTATTGTTAATTTTCGAGACCGTCTCTTCTTCACTCAAATTTCACCGGTAAAATATATAAATCAATTACCATACCACAACAATAGCAATCTTACATCCTGTATGGCGTTCCTCTTCCACTCGGGTAAGGGTGGGCTCAAGCGTATGCTCTCAGCCGGTCCGTAGCTGCCCTGAAGCACTGGTACAGGTACCTACAAAAAGGTGCTCGCTTCCTCCTAAAAGTGTACAGAAGTCAATAAAAATTCCCCCCAGAATTTTCATATTGTCACCAACACATGTAGTTGACCATGTTCATATTTCCCACAAATTCACTAGAAGTGTACAGAAACCAATGAGAATTTCCTCCCAGAATTTTCATATTGTCACCAACACATGTAGTTGACCATGTTCATATTTCCCACAAATTCACTAGAAGTGTACAGAAACCAATAAGAATTTCCTCCCAGAATTTTCATATTGTCACCAACACATGTGCATATCCCCGCGCCACTTACACAAATAACAACATGTCGTGTTCTGACCATCCGACCGTTGGAGCACCGAACTAATGCCATACCGTCGCTGCCCATTTCGATGCTAGCAACTCTGTGAAGGACCCTTACCTGACTTAGTGCATGCGTAAGACCATACGCCACGCCCAGCATATGTACTATCTACTTTTAGTCATCCTTTTTTATTTAATTTTGAATAATTTTTTCATTTTGTTTCTTCGAGTTTTACACTGTAATTGTACTTTTGCGGTGACAGGTTACTCACTCAAACGCAGAAAAAAAGGCATCACATATTCCCAGGCCTACAGTTTACAACACCACGAGATACCCCTGCTACAGTGCTTGCGAATTTTATATGCAAATGTGAAAAATGTGCGCTACTTTTCGGTGTTTATGGACTTTCACGACTACCCGTTTTACGTGAAGTGGTGTAATACTCGGTGAAAAACGCGATATTCGCGGTGATATGCAATAGTCGTGAAATATATTTTTCACCAGTTTTCACTTCACTAGGGTGGTGAAACTTCAATAAGAATCGATCTGAAACTATATCGCATAAAGAATATAAACATTGCTATGAACATGTGATGTGATAAGAGTAACTTTTCGAGACTATGATAACGACCACTTGTTCACTATCATTAATCCCGGAGTAGTAAACACACATTTGCATATCAAATTTGCGATAAGCTCTGTACATGAACTCGACCAACTCCACGTACAGTGTTGGAATATTCGTTTGTTTTTCTCAGCTGATCTCAGGAGTTTCCAAAGCTAATTATATACAAATTCGGGTAGAAGTGCTCACAAACCAACGAAAATCTTCCAAAATTTCCTCCCGGAATTTTCATATTGTCACCAACACATGTAGTTGACCATGTTCATATTTCCCACGAACAGAAACCAATAAGAATTTCCTCTCAGAATCTTCACCAACACATGTAGTTGACCATGTGCATATTTCTCTCCAAACACAACCAGCTACGTACCTCCCCAGCGTCCTTCTCGAGCTCTCCAACAACAGCATCACCAAATCCTTGCTCTATTTGGAAGTCGTGTTCGCCATCATCGCGCTCATAAAAATGCTCCTAAAAGTCCAAAAATGCGCCTCCCAGGGATCGAACCCGAGACCTACCGCTTCACAGTTCGCCCGCCAACTGAGTACTCTAAATGCCCCGCCGGCAGTGTTGCCGTAACCAGCCTGGACCAGTCTTTCAGACCGATCTGAGACTCCTCTCGATCTCAAAATCGTCTCCATATCCTCCTTGCCAGCCACTGGGTATTCCTTTGCCATGCCGGACAGAATCTCGTGGGTTTCCCGAAAGTCCGGGGGTAACTACAGTAGTCGCGAAAAACGAGAGTGAAATTTATATGCAAGTAGCACTGTGTAAATTCTTCAAATTTTTTTGGTATGAAAAAAAATCGGCGCTCTCAACCAATACGACTCACACGCTAATTCGCTCTGGGAGATAGGCTCCCCGCGGAAGGGCGTATAGGCTCCTTAGTGACCACCTTATTACCCCCGAAATCTAACTACGGCAGTTATGAACTATGATATCCAATAATGAGCAAAATTCTTACAACTAGTGTTGGAAAATATGATCGCTTTCTTCAACTGAGCTCAGAAATTTCACGATTGTACAAGTTCATATGTGAATCTCCCTCCGGAGGTGTAGACAAACCAGAAAAAATCAATTATCAATTTTATCACCAACACATGTGGTCCACCATGTGCATATTTTCCAACACCACCCCACTACCTCATCGAAACGATACAGATTTCCATCTACGTAGTAGTAACCAGCGCCGCCGTTGACCATCTCGTCATTAGGACCACCATCACCCTGTGCCCACGTGAACAGCTGAAAAAGACTACTATCAAAGGCGACTGGACATACGAACTAACCTTATGCAAATTCCATCCCTTTCCCTTAGCCATTTTGTAAACACTCGTACCGTCGCCGTGAATGAACTCAGCACCTTTAAAAAATCGTAAAACACTGTAAGAGGCGCATGTTCTTCCCCGTGCGAATTGGAAAAAAATCAGCACTTCTCGCAGGCGAGTAAGAGTTATGCAAAGTAGTAGTATTTTCAACTTAGCCTTCAGTTTTCGGGAGTTTGTCGAAAGTCAACTTTGAGTAATATCAACATGATAACAATGTGAATCGATTGATGACACCACCGTTTTAGAAGCATTACGATATACATAACTGTTTGGTTCACACTGTAGATATAATAACTACTTATACCATCCCTCCTCAACTACTCACCAACATCGAAGTGGGCAGCATCGCCTCGGCCGATACTCCCTTCGGTGTACATCCACCAACCATGGGAATTCGGGGCTTTCATGTCGCTCTCATGCAAGGTTCTAAGACAAGTACAAGTCCACTGAGGAAAGACCAAGTCGACAGTTCGAATACCACTCCTGTTTCAACGGAGTAGCTCCACAAGGGGGAGGGCCTCAACAGATGATGATAAGCTGATTACTGTCCGATACCACAACGGCTGAGGAACTATCTTGCGATGCTTACACAGAGCGATTGAGGGTAGCAGGACCGAGGCTATTACACTAGTAGATTACTACAGAGGTAGTAGGATACCTATGTTCTGCATATTCAAAGGGCGATACTACTACTGCTACTACTACTACTGCTACTACTACTACTACTACTACTACTACTACTACTACTACTACTACTACTACTACTACTACTACTACTGCTGCTGCTGCTACTACTACTACTACTACTACTACTACTACTACTACTACTACTACTACTACTACTACTACTACTACTACTACTACCTGCATCGACCGCCAATATGGAAGCTAGCCTCGAGGACTATCGTCGATAAGCCAGCGGCTCTGAGGTGTTTGGCGCAGTTCAGACCAGCGATGCCGGCTCCTACGATAACTGCATCATATTCTTGCCGATCTTCGGGCATGATTGAAACTCAAAACCTAACTAACCACCATGAATGAGGTTCCCTCCCCTCTACGAACCGCAATCACCAAATGCTTCAAGGAGAACAGCACCACATGCGGGATTCGAACCCGGTACCACAGGTTTCCCATGCGGCGCTCTACTGACTAACTTACTAGGAATGACGAATATCAAGGAAGGAGTCACTACCGACTAGTATCACCACTCGACGTGAACAGGACTACGACAATAAGGTGGTGTGCTCAACTTAAGCATTTCGAGCTATAACATCAAAAATATCGGGCAAGGCAAAATTACGCAAGGAGAAGCGATAGAACGATGCCTTTCCCAAATAGACAATATGGAAATATCACCTTCACCGCCACGCTCGAAGTAGATCCATTTCGCTCGAGGTCAGACAGGCCATCATGATCTTCAAGCAGGCAAGGAGGCACATCTTGAGGAGGCCTAGCCGGCCGACCTGAGAGCCTGGTAAGCTTTGAGAAAGTGCGATTGGATAGGATGTCTGCCTCTAATTCGTGCGATCAAAGTTCGTCTCCTAACACTACAGTTTTCAAGCTATACCGAACTGCCAATGGAAGTTCCCCATGCACATCCCATCACTCTCAGGCCAATGAGAATGATTCGCCTATAATATCGTCTGATAAACGATACTGATCTATGTAGAGTGTGAATCTGAAACAAGGTGCATTTCGTTCTGATATTCATATCAACAGCGCTCGTAGTGTAACGGTATCATACAAGCTTCCCATGCTTGTGTCCCGGGTTCGACTCCCGGCGGGCGCAGTTAAATTATAACTGTATTTTTAGCTCGGCTCAAGATCTGTTGGTGCCCATAAGGAGCCCTCGAGTGAGCGCGCGACGGGAGCTCTCCTCAAAAGTGATCCCAAGAACGCCGTTGGGCGGGCGAAAAGTACTTACTGAGCATACCGAAGAGTCCTCCCCACCGGAACATCCTTGGAGTGCTCCTCATGTTCACCCAGTGAGCACGTCATTGCATACCTCTCTCCTGAAAACGCCCCTGAGTCCGACAAAAGCTCTATCGGACACCTTGATGATTTCCAACGTAAAAGAATTTCTGGGCGCGCGCTAAAATCTGCGCGTAACGTCCACTCCGATCCCAGCTTTGAGCCAGATCGCTGTCTGAGGAAACGGTAAGAGTTAGAGGTACAACTAGCAGTTGTTGACTTCCATAGTAGTTGGATATCCGACCATACTCGGCGCATAGCCCGCGTTATGTAAACATTCTCTACGACCAGTGAGCCTTCTAGACCTGAGTCCCTGCGCGCGACCGGCAACATGTGGAAGTTTCGCTTAGTTTCGTTATTTTTTATGTTTACTTCGCCTTATCAGGACTCGTGCTCGGCCACACAGCTGAAGACTGGCAGCATCCCCTACCGCTCACTGGGGACTCTGGATCCAAAACCCCTGTAGTGATAGGGCAATTCCCGTTCCCTCTCTCCCGTTCCCGTTCACTCGACTATCGCGAAGAACATGTCCTTGAGCTCGCATGGATAGACTGCTCCTCATGGCGCATTGGAAGGGCTGCCACCAACGATGTCGAAGTTTCGGATCTCAAGGCTTCCATAGTCCATGTACACAACGTAGAAGAACACCCCATCATAATGCCTATGTCTAATGCAGGGTATAACGAGTACTCAGTGATGGCCTTAGCTGGAAGGCGATCGTGAGGCATCTGTCTGCTGAGGTTAGTTGTTGTTTGAATTTATGATAATTGCATGCGTAGTAGTATATGTATATACGAATATAGTGTGGAGTTTCACGACCAGTTTCCCGTGAAGTGGCGTAATACTCTGTGAAAAAGACGATATTCGCGGTGATATGCAGTAGTCGTGAAATATGTTTTTTACTAGTGTTCTTTCACCTCACAGATGAATTCCCAGTACCATTATTATTGTGTATCATGATTTATCACAGCTACCAGCAATCACTGTGGAAGGCAGGATCCCACCCTGCCAGCCGTCAAACGGAGACGTGTGTGAAGCGCAAGCGGAAGATGGTAGTAGTACGTGATGAGAAGTGGAGAAGGAGGAGTGGTATAATACATTGGTGGTCTCGAATAGTGACAGTCTGGGTGATGCTCATCACGTGTCACTACAACCGAACACGACTCACTGAAAATGCTCTAAAATCATCTCACCAAAAGGAAGCATACTTTTGAGTTCTTGTCATCTGTAATCGTCCTACAGTTATCTCACAGTACCTGCGTATGGAGCCGCCATCAGCCGCAGTAATATGCTATTCGACATCTGTTGAAGTCCGCGGCTACGAAAACCAATGGTAGTCGAGTTGCCCTCACGTTTGGTGGACGAGAGCGTGAACCGCATTCAGAACGGTCTTTCTCGTATGATATATAGTGTTTCACATTTCACTGATGATACACAGTATTTCACCATTTATTGTGTATATTCCATAGGTACATGGCTCAGCTTGCAGGTATTGATATAGGAGCTTGTGAGGTGAGAGGGTGCTCGGGCTCGTAGTAGTAGTAGTAGTAGTAGTAGTAGTAGTAGTAGTAGTAGTAGTAGATGTACGGATGAGTTTGCTTTCCTCAGCTGAGTTCAGGAGTTACCAAAGCTACAATATGCACATGAATCTGGATAGAAGTCTACGAAAAGTTACATTAGTTACCCCGAATGTCCTCAGAATTCTGCTGTTGTCATCAACACGTGTACATCATTCTTCCACATAGGTGCGGATAGCATTCCACAAGAGCATTTGGCAGCCCAGGATAGTCCCCATTGATGCGGTAACTCCTCGAGGAGTTTCTGTGAGTATTCTGGACCAGGTCAGGTTTGTCCCTAAGAAAATCGGCTCCCGACCAAGCCCTGGTGATAAGGTTGAAGTAGTGGAGGAATCTTCCTCAGTGGTGTTGAGTTCGTGTGTTGTGTAGGTGTTCTCACCTGAAAATGACTCGACACCAGCGTCCTGGAGTCTGGGAGTTGTCAGCAGTGTAAAGGATGGGTTGTACTACGTGGAACAAATACCTGGTGAAGATGGAGGAGAAGGGGACGGGGGCGCATCACGAGCCGAGCGGGAAGAGAAAGTTGTCGGATTTGATTGTTTGCGTGCACATGTTCAGCCTCAGGATGACCCTGAGCACAGGCAAGATAATTTAGGAAAATGTAATACCACCGGGATCGAACCTGGGTCGGTAGATGGTTGAAAGTTGGTCGTAGGCTCGCCCTCTTTGACTAATTTGAAGCATGAAACTTTTGAAATCCCGCGGCCGTTGGGTGAGTGGATGGTATCAGATGACGGCCGAGCGTGTATGAGGTACATCGCCGTTCGAGTGAAATTGTCATCGGTACGCCCATCAACCTGCATGCACTCTTCACAAGCCTCTCCCAGATATCAGTCCAGACCTCCAACTGCGATCGGCCCATAGTTCATTTAATTGGCTTGCCCCGTCCCACTGCTCGAGCCTGTATGCTTTTGACTATTCACGTAACTCATCAAATGTCCATCCAGTCCTTCCATAATCGCCGTCTATGTCTGGCAGCGAAACGCGAACGAATACCTCAAGTAACTTGTCTGAGAGCATTCATTTTGATGGTGTTGTTGTTACTCTCAGATAGGAGAGCAGCAGCAGGATGATGATGGTGATTTTATTGATAGTTCACAGAGGAATGGTTGGAGGAAGGAGACGTCATTGAAGCGGCCCCCCTCAATTTCTTCCAGTGTGAAGACAACAGCAATCGAGGCTGAAGGAAAACCGCGGAAATTCGTGGGTAAATTCATGACAACGCGAAGATTGCTGGGGCTCACGATAGGAAGAGGAGGCGCTAATGTGAGGAATGTTGAAAAGGAATTTGATGTTAAAGTGAGGGGTGCCGGGATCGAACCTGCGACCTCCCATGACGCTTAGACAGGTCCGAGTACGGGGAGTGTCTGACGAAACACCAGCATCGTCTCTGGTGATCATCGAGGGACCGTCGGAGCCAGCAGTGGCATTAGCTCGTAAACGACTTGAGTTTTTCATAACGAAGTGAGTGTTACCATGGAGGGTAAGCGAACATGTCCTAAGGTATCCGATGAACCCCAAGACCGTACGTTCGGTGGTGGGGCCGCGGTTTAGCAACCTGTTGACTTTGGCTGAAGACACGGCACTGCACTATGCTCGTTGTTCCGATACTAATGATGTCGGGGAGTGTACACCGTGTATCGAGATGTGTGGGAGAGCCGAGGAGATTGATGAGGCGACGAAGCTTATCGAAAGTCGTCTGCTCAAGAAGGAGGGGCGCGAGGGGGAGTCTAAACAGACTCACATCATGGACATGCAACGACGTAGGAAATATGAGAGTTTCTCCCACACTTTTTTCTTTGAACAGATGATAATAGAAGTAAAGGCCTCAGTGGGAGTATCGGTTGTAAGGAAGCCACCTCGGCCGAGGCCTTGGCAGACTCTACGGCTGATTCGATTGACCGCTCCCCGGCTTGTGGAACTGCTTGACGCACAAGACTACTGTCTGATTTTGCTGCATCTCGTTTTTGACCTTGCGCACTCTGGTCTTCATCCTTCTAACTAGACGACGCCTGGGCTTATTATCAGAAACGCGGCTTACCCTCATAGTATTCTCGCCGTTATCTTTGCTGTTGTCACCATCATCTGGATTGTATTATTCTTATTACTGCTTTCGTCATTAAGGCGCACTAGAAGTATTACGTGCTTGGGTCCTCGCATCTGAACGGGGCAAGCCTCTCTAGCCCTGTGGTAGATGCATTATCTAACTCCTGGTCGCTGTTTACGGGGAGTAGACAGATATGAAAGGACCCCAGGCTGCCACAGTGTTGTTTCATCGTATGTGTGTGGCCATAACTGTCACCGTCTGCTCGAATGACCTCGTTATGCTTGGACACCTAGAATGTGTAGGACGTCCCTGGCTCTGCTTCAAAATTATAATGATCGCTCCAACGAAGAGGATCTCACGTTACATGGGATTTGTGTTGCTCAATCGTTATATGGTTTTTTCCCAGCAAATACTTAGTCAATAGTCTCTAATGAGTAGATGGGAAAGCCTGAGCATACTACTGGCGATCTTGTATAGTAGTGGGGGAGTCGCCTTGCAGCAAGGTGTTGGTCACAGACAACAGGAAGAGGTAATATGCGGTGGTGAAAGCGCCGTATTGTGGCTCTCAGCCGGATCACTCGATTGAAGCAGTGTCGCCTCTGGAAGAAGAAGTCCCGCCGAAGGCTCCCATCACCATGGATGCATACGTGAGCGTCTTACCTCTTTTATAGTAGTGATGGTGATTCTGCAGTGGGACGGGGATGACCCGAATTTGAACATGTTGAACCAAGTCGACTGGGCTGGGCTCCAGTCCAAACCGCCTCCCTCTAGCTATGACAATTACCGTACGGCTGCTAAAATCAAATTTATGATGCCGGACCTGACGTGGAATCCAGAGTAGACTGAACGAGTGCAAGTCGGCGATAGTTTGATGGTCTTTTGATAGATTCCCAGTGACTATCCCGGATGAGGTCCTGTCGGCGAAGCTGCCTGTAGGAGCTCTTTCGCGATTTATGTTGCAAGATCCAGGTCCGAAGTAATGCGGTCGATTGATGATAGTTTGGGGTGTATGGCGTAGTTGGCAGGTTCGAGGCAATGGTGCAGGATCTGCACACACCTGATTACATGCTCGACGTTAATAATAAGGTGAAGTGGCGGAGGAGTGGTATGAGTAAGTATTCCACATCATTTTAGGCTGACGGGTCTTCGAGATTGGTCAAACGGGTGTCCGAAACACAGCTGCAAACAGACTCTGGCGTGGACCTCAGCGCTATCGTCCCTCACCTGGTGGATTCCGTCTTCTTACTGGTACGGAAAATTGTGCTATTGCTTTCAGTCGGATATTCCCACGGCGCCTCCGCCGATCGATCCGGACCTGCAGTATGTCCCTCGAGGAGCTTCAGAGGCCGTTCGAAAGCATGTGGGTGGTGGAGCGGGAAAGTGAAGATCACTTTTTCATTTCAGCCTGTCAAGATTGCTGTGAATGTGGACGACAACGGGCGTGAACTTTGGCAGACCGTAAGTGACTGAGGCGATTCTCGACGGATCGAGAGTCGGTTTGTGGCGGAATAGGTTGAACGTCACGTCTTCGGTGATGATGCAGAGCGTGCTGTACCTCGGAAGATTCCTAATAAGATCGAGGAGCTCAAGGAGACTGTGAAGTAGATAATCCCTCGATTGCTCAATCATATTAGAGCGTATCAGCAATTCTATAGTCTTCTGAACACACATACAGTAACAACAGGAATATGGGATAGTCCAGGCTTTCCATGACGAAACTGAACAATCATCACCATATTATCGATCAGCCTGGAATACTTCTCGAAATATCTATCAAGTTATTGCTGTATCTCAGGAAATCAGCTTTCCTTCAACGGACTAAAGGAGGAGGGAAGGGCAAAGTGAGTGAGCGAGGTGGGTACTTCCGAGGTATCGTAATTTCAGAGCGCTCCTAAGGAGAAAAAGTGCGACCCGAACAGCTACGACCCCAGCAAGAAGTTCGAACCATGCAAGCACATAGAGTATCGAGCAGCGTCGAGACCGGAGCATGATGATGAAAGTGAAGGGAAGGAAATATGATGAAGAGATGCATGCTTACCACCGATGTGATTAAGTCGCAAGTGCTGTTGATGCAACAGTGTTGACTTCTGTATGTCATGAATCATGAGCTAGCTTCGTAAACTCGTCAAGCTGCTTGCTTGAAAGGTGAATCCTCCACGGCTTGAAAAAGACAAGTCATCTGATCGTTTAAAGAATAATGCACACCCCCTACACAGAATAGTTGCTATGTACACGCAGTATGTCTGTGAATGCCTAACGGCGGCGATTTCTGTATACACTCAACGAGATAGTCAGGGGCACTCAAATGCCATGTCACAAGTTTATTTGACACATCAGTCTCCATCTCTCCTACTATGAAAAGCAGGAAGTGCTGGATGGGCTTCTGCCCCATTCTGACTGTCTGCACTGGAAAAGCACCCATGAAGTGTAAAAGTTTTATGTATTATACCAATAATGAATAAATTCGAAAGCGGTAGTATTCCCCAAAATACTACAGTATAGGTTCTTAATAAAGACGTAGACTGCATAGTATTGGTGATATTACCACTAATAGTAACCGTACAGTACAACTGAATGTGTTCAGCCACAATTTGGGAAGGAGACTTTGTCTCTTTCGACACATCTATGGGTCTATTCCGAGAAGAAAATAAGTAGCGTGCGATCGGGGTAATGTCAAGTGACGACGGTTGGAGTGAAAGCTCTGTCTGAGTGAAGCATTCTCGATCGTTCCTGTATTCTATCACTACGCTACAATCATCATAACCATAGCACAGCACAAGTCGATGTTGTATGGGGCTGAGGGACTTTCCACCAAGGAGACGCGACTGTGTCATCCCGAGATTCGAGCGATTTACTGAATTAGTTTCAGGTGCGATTCGTAGCACGAACGTACTGTCAAGTTTAATCTCACGTAGTATGCAGTGCATA
>NW_003211397.1:565914-582116 GCF_000006405.1 Perkinsus marinus ATCC 50983
CCTACTCCGAACGGTATCTACTACGGCTTCAACGACAAAGGTCTGGAAGCAACTATGAAGTTCGATGGGGAGTCGCTAATAAAAAACGTCGAGATAGGAGGTCCCCAACGATGGCGGTATGATGGATTGATCTTCAATATGATTGGAAAAGCGATAAGTTGTGAGTTGCTTACGAATGGACAATCAACGATGACTTTCCTGATTCTCGAGCCTGTCGACCCTACCAAGTTCGACGGCACTAAGAGTAGCTTCCCGCGCGCTCGATTGAATACTATGGTTGGACAGCCCTTCGACAGTAATAATATACAGCAACTCTTCGGCCTCCCTGAATCGAGCAAACTGGGTGCTTTCGGCTCCCGAATCGCGAAAAGCTTCGGATCGATCAGAAGACCAGGGGCTGCTTTCCGCAGACGAACGGGAGGTATGCTCGAGAGCACGGAAGATGAAATAGATGCAGCGGAGTCTACACTCGGATACCACAACATGATTACCAAATAGGTGGACAACCAGCAGTAATAATGCGCATCTTCCACAGCACGACGAGCCTTGACTGATCATTGGGGCCTCTTCAGGATAACATCAAGACTCCATCGAACGAAGGCGTACACATGTATACACTCAGATATGTGATCTACTTTCATGATGCTAAGTTTGCTGTACGTGTTGTCCCCTCATGGAAGATCTGCTTTTGTTCAGAAAGACTAGACTAATATCGCGTCTTCATCTATCACGCTGTTCTGAAAGTTGTCCTCACTCCGAAGTTCGGAGTCCGAACGCGTGCTTCATTTCCAGACAATTGTCGTTCAAGACACATGTGGTGAAAATAAACTAAGCCTAAACGAGCCCCTGAAATTCAATTTTAGTTTTCTTGTCCTAGACTCACACATAGAGAGCAGAACCAGCAACTCACAGATAAATCTGGTGACCTAGTCAAGCACGAAAAACTCTACTGACAACCGTACTTGATCATCACTAGTGGCAACGTCGTATCTCCTTTCGCGTCAACAAAGTTCCACGTGCACCACGTCTTATCATGCAAGGAAGAAGGGCGACGATCACAATACGGCTCTTTCGGTACGCGGGGCATCTCAGATGAGCCTTCCGCGTATCCAAGAATCTTGACACCGGCCCATATCCGTGATACGGCAGAAATTACAGTATGGGTACGGCACAGTCGTACTGTGACAGTCCCGTATCCCATCATGGGGGTACTCTAGTCTTCAATATATCGGGTGGTGGCGTGCCGTACGAACTAAATCTCAAGTTTGCACTGGGTCAGGCAGCTGCATCTCGTCTCGTTTCAGACTCTTCTGTACCCCCAGTGTTTCTAACGCTCAATACAGCAGAAGGAATTCAACGTGCAGCCTGCCTCGGAGACATTTTAGTGGTATCTCGATTATCGAGCGTTTCATCAGATCCGAAATTCCGGTGAGTGAAGTATCATCGAACTGAATATCACCCCAATGTAGGCTAGGGGGGAAGTAGGGAAAAAGGGGACGCGAGGAGAGGAAGGAAGAAGAGAAAGGAGAAGAAGAAATGCCACATCCCCTACATCACATGCCACATCCCACTATCCGACAGTTCGATAGATGTGGCTTGCACTGCCCTGCTAGTTGCCTGCAGTGCTCATGAGAAATTGATCACGCTGAGCGAGAATTCGAGTCAATGATTTGGAGGCTTAGGCCGTAGAATCGGCCTAGGTATGCACGTGAGGAAACACGTGATATCATAACAAACATAGTATCAAGTTAGAGTATGTGTCCATGCGAGTGTTGTACGTGTCGTCACTTTGTGAAGGTTTTTCGTTCGAGTGGCCAGATTCGGACGCCTATCATGTCATCGCTATGTAATCACACCCTAATAATGCAATGGATTGTTAGTTCCTGATTTTTCACGTACCGCGTGATAATGTACGTCTCTTAGTTCCTGGTTTCTGGACTCTGAGTATATGTATTCTATTCATTTGCGGCGCAAACTTTGCGCTATTCGAACTGATAGTTCTAGTAGGATTAGCCGCTAGTTCTGCGCGCCTCCGGATATCACTAATTCGTCATTAAAGGATCTATCGATTCAGTCAAGTGTTTCAGAGTTCCATCGTAGCTCTCACGTTTCTCACACGACGACACAGAATATTGATGAAGGAATGGAAACGTTCTATTGCGCTAGGCTGTATGCGTTCACAACCTGCGAGCATCTGCAATTCACGCCGTGAATTTGTGCGAGTCGCTCGCAGCGAGTGAAACAGCAATTTCAAGAGATATTTTCCACGAGAAGGTATAGGAGGAAATATCATTCTGTCGTGGTATAGACTGAAGTAATTGTTGTATTTTTGCACGATCCCGTACAGTTACGATCCCAGCAAGGAATTCGAATCATCGAACACATAGAGACTCTGATAGAGTACCGAGCAACTCCGAGACCGGAGCATGATCATGAGGGTGAAGGCAAGGAAATATGATAAGATGATGCGTGCTTACTACTGATGCGATTAAATGGCTCAATGTGCTTTAATTAAAGTCACAAGTGCTGTTGAGGCAACAGTGTTGACTTCTGTAGTAAGTATGTAGCGAATCATGAGCTAGCTTCGTAAGCTCGTCAAGTTGCTTGCTTGAACAGTGACTGCTCGAGTGACGACGGCTTGAAGAAGATAAACCACTTGATCGTTTAGGGACTATTGCGTGCTTCCTACAGAGAATAGCTGCCATACCCACGCAGTATGTCCCTGAATGTTACACGGCACTGCCGTGGCTGCCGTGACGGCAGCGACTTTCGTATGCAGTCAGGGGAAATGCGGATGCAATTTGGATTGCAGAAATGGCACACGTCTCCTACATGCTCCCATCTAGTGAACACAAACGGCTAAGTGCAGCTCTTCGGACTCCTCATTGCTGAGGGGAGCTCGCTATCGTTCGCTTGTAGCTCATTCGCATAGCGCTGTGCAACAATATGTAACAATATGTCCGCCTCTGGGGAACATTGCGATAAAATAGTAGCGAGCTCGGCGCTGCTGGGGCGTACGATGGAGAAGTGGGCAGGAAGCGAAATACGTTGGGAGAGTAACGAAACATTCTAATGTGCGTCAAAAGTGATGATTAAAGCAATAAAGGTAGCAAGAAAAGAGTCTAGCAACATGACTTGTGTTTTGTAAACGCCGATGAACTCACCGATTTTTAGTGTATTGTCTTCAACGGACGGTCTAAATGCCAAAATTCGCCGGGCCATCAAGACCGTACTGTAAGGCAATGACGATGATGCACCAATGCTCGCCTCAGAGACGGCTCCGTGACGTCTCGGTTTGTGCGACGTGGAAATGCCGCTGATTTGATCGGACTCGACTCCATCGCAGTGGGACCACCTGGAATCTCACATCGCATCTTGTCTTCTGGACGACAATATTCTTCCTCTTGTATGCCTTGTGTCGTGTATTCCCTTGTGGTGATACTGACACTTCAAGCGACGTTGGTGAAATGCGATGAGCAACCGATTCTCATAGGGAAGTCTCAGCAGGGAACTAGATACTACTTCGAGCTGTGGCCGAAGGGAATGTCAAGGAGCGTATCGGGTATTGAAGATCGAAGAGTAAACGGATTCTCCTGCTATTATGTAAGACCGTACCTGTTGGCGTCTGCAGCCTCGAAGGAATACGCCATCTGGCTGTCTACTATGGACGACATTAAAGGGTACAAGGAATACCGGGTATCCGGCAAGGTCGCGGGCAAGACTTGTTTCAAGACATTCTTGCCTCTCGTAAGCGAAGAGAAACGAACGAAGCCCTTGCCGTTCAAGCATCCAGTCGTCTCCACTGCGAATCAGATATGCACCGAGAATGGTTTATTGCTCAGCACGGCTTTTGAGGAGCCCGTTCCGAACGGTGTGTATTATGGTTTTATCGAAAATGGTATGGAAGCAACGATCAAGTTTGATGGAAAGTCGCGAGTTCAGCATGTCGGGATCAATGGTACCGATCGAGGACGCTACAACAAGGTGACCTTCAATATGATCGGAAAGGCGATACACTGCATGTTTGGTTCGAGAGAAAGATCTGCAACAGCTGAGCTGATTCTTGAACCTATTGACGTTACCAAGTTCGATGGTTCCCGGAGGAGTTTTTCGAGTGCTCGACTGAACACTGTGATCGGACAGCCGTTCAACAGCAACGAACTGCGAGTCATACTCGGCATACGCAAAACTAACAAGCTCAAGGCTATTGGCTCCCAGATCGCGACGGGCGTGAAATCGCTCGTAAGACCAGGATCTGCGTTGCGCATGAAAAATGGGCTGGCCGCAGAAGGTATTGCAGATGCGTAAGATAATAAAGGCCGGCCGCTCACCGAGTAGATAAGAAAACGACGATAATGATGTAAGTCAGTGCGACTAGGCTCCTTCTTTGATTATTCTACAGGTTTGAGACGCTAGTTATCCCTAAAGGAGCGCCGATGAAAGACGCACGATGGCATGTGAGCAATGAATTAGAGATGTATCAAAATAATGTCAATGTATATGTTGCCGTGGCAGCTTGCCACGCTCCTGGGAACTTTTGTTTGGTTCAAGTGGAGACTAGGCAGCTAGTTCGCTTGCATAGTGCGAATTGTGTTCTTAAGGAGATTCAACGCACTTCTGTATCGCCGCCTTTCCATGATGAACGGCCCTCGAGCTCCTCACATTAGTCGGTTCATTGATGTTGGTAATATCATGTTACTAGTTAAGGGCAGAAGCCTCTCGCCTGAGCTGCTCCTTACGCCTCATCCTCATGACCTACTAGGTCAGACCTAGTAGGTTAAACCTACAGTATAACAACGAGTTGAATATGATTCTATACCTCTGGCCCGTCCTAGGTCCGATTATGAACCCCGGGGGGGCCTACACTCGAGACTATCGAGTGTCATGGAGTCTAGCGTGGAGTACCGTCATTCACGTATCATAGGCCGTTTAGAGACTCTACGTGACGTGGACGACGATCATATGACAGGTACCTAAAAGCCGACACTGTCGGACGATATTGTGCCCGACAAAGAGCGGTCACAACGATCGCCGTCGAAGCATCCGGCTCTCGCAATACTTGAGGAATTAGTCATGCTTGGATAATGAACCATTGCCCAGCAAGCTCGGGAGGAACCTTCTCTGAACGGTATCTACTACGGCTTCGACGACAATGGTCTGGAAGCAACTACGCAGTTCGATGGGGAGTCGTTAATAGAACACGTCGAGATAAAAGTTCCCCAAAGATGGCGATATAACAAGTTGATATTAAATATGATCGGAGGAGCGATAGGCTACGCGTCGCTTACGAATGGAAAATCAATGGAGACTTCTTGATTCTCCTGATTCTCGAGTCTGTTGGCCCTACCAAGTTCGACGACACATAGGGTTGCATCTTGCGCGCTTGATTGCACACTACAGTTGGACAGCCCTTCGACATTAATGATATACAGCAACTCCTTGACATCCCTCAATCGAGCAGGTTGAGGGCGTTGGACTCCCGAATTGCAAGGAGCTTAAGATCGATCAGACAATCAGGGGCTGCTTTGCGCAGACGGACGGAAGATAGGATCGGGAGTCCAGAGCAATGGCATTTTTCTTCTATCTCTTCATCAATATGACATGTTGTGATGAAAAGAATACGAGTGCTACAATGAAAATATGGAAAATTCCACTAAATCGATCGACCCTCTCATAATCAACTATTAATATCCGGAGGCGCGAATTTCCCAGCGCGCGCAGAACTAGCTCAAAAAATAGAATACTTCATACTTGTTTGCGTCACTCCGCTCAGTGGTTAATCCAAAGTCTACAAACCTGGAACAAGGAACTAAGAGATGTACATAATTACATGGAATACAAGAAAAATCAGAAAATAATAATTCATTGCGTTTTTAGCGTATGGCAGCATAGCATTGGCATGGTTGGTGTCCGAATCTGGCCACTCAACGCAAAATCTTCATAACGTGACGACATGTACAACATCAACACAATCTCGGACACATACTCCAACTTGATACCATGTTCTTAGCCATCTAGCCTATTTAACCCTGAGAGGTTATCAGTATTTATGGTGAAGAATGCTGTGATGAACTTACCGTCGTTCATGAACTTAGTCGGCGATCATCTGAGTTGTGTTGCGAGAAAGCTCTGAATCGATCTCGTCCTCTGCGAGAAGTTTTTCGTCCATCCCGTCTCGCATCATGCGTCTGTGCATGGAAAATGCGGGTATTCTAATCGATCTAATGCTCCTGGCAATGCGAGACCTCAAACGTTTGAGCTTGCCAGGCTCACTGAGGCCGAACAGTCTCCTCAGATTACTCGGGTCGAAAGGCTGCCCGACCATAGTATTCAGTCGAGCGCTCTGGAAGCTTTCCTTCGTACCATTGAATTTGGTGGGGTCAACAGGCTCGACGATCAGATCGGTTACCCCATCCTCTCCTTGAATGCCAAAAACACAGCTTATCGCCTTTCCGATCATACTGAAGATCAACTCAGTGTACCGTTCCCTCTTCGGACCATTCATTCGGACTTCCTTGATGCGTGACCGCCCATCGAATTTGATCGTTACTTCTAGACCATCCTCGGTGAAACCGTAGTAAACACCGTTAGGGGCAGGCTCCTCCTCAGCCATGCTGAGGACGAGCTCACCTCCCGCGCACAACTGATTCGCAGTGGTGACTACAGGATGCTCCAACGACAAGATCTTTGCCCTCTGTTTTCCTCGTTCGGCATGTGTAAAGGTCTCGAAGCACGTCTCACGGGCTATGTTACCAGAAGTGTGGTACTCCCTGAACCCTCTTATATCACTCACAGTGTATAGCCAGGCAGAGCCCGATTGAGAGTACTTGAATGGTACCAGAGATGGTCGTGTATGATGGCACGAGAAGCCATTCACCTCGCGAGAGTCCAACTCCGATACGCTCAGACCCATGCCCTTCGGCCACGGGTCGAAGTAGTATCTTACTCCCTTACTCTCTCCCATGAGGAACTGTTGTGGCTGATTGTGGCTCCTCACGACCCCGACTTGAAATGCAAGCACCAGCAGGATTATCAGATATGTGGAAGGAGGCATGTGAGCTGTAAAAGCTTGTTGACGGGATAAGAGGAGACCCTGAGAGAATCAAAGAGTTACCAGGCTCACTAATGATCTCGTGCGAGGCGAATGCTGTGTGGCGAACTGACAACTGTTACGACCCTCACGTGCATACCTAGACCTATTCTAAGGTCTAAGCCACCAAACCCTTAGACTCGAATCTTCGATCAACTTTTTATCTTGTGATCAGTTTTTGATGAGCCGTTCGCTGTAGACAACAACCGGAGCAGTGCAAGCCATATCTATTGAGCGACTAGTTGCCTAGTTATAAGTAGATTCGAATGGTTGAGTCGTGGGATGTAGGAGAAGGCTTCGAGAAGCTCTCGAAGAGAATTCTCCTTTGTCCCTCTCGATTCTCTTCGCCATTCCTTTACCCTCATTCTTATACCCTTCTTCCCTCCGTTTACCTCAACCTAGATTGAGGTAGGCTTCAGTTCGATGATACTACTGTCACGGGAATTTCAGAACTGAAAGAACGCCCGAAAATCGGGCAGCCATCGAAATGTCTCCAAGGCGGGCGCAACGACGAAATAGTTCGACTGCATGCAGTGTTGGAAACACTCAGCGTACAGGATGCCTGTAACAGGAAGAAATGCAACTGTGTGGGCCGGTGCAAACTTGAAATTCAGTTCGCGCCACACCCGATATATTTGAACATGGTTGATTCATTTGACTAATTAACTTAATCAGAATACCTTCGTGATAGGGTACGGGAGTGTTCCGTACCCGTACCGTAAATTTCTGCCGTATTGACATGCAGACGGCCCCCTCGAGGTGCCTCGAATAGTATTCGACGAATACCGAAAGAGCCGTGTTGTGTCATATATATGCCGTTTCTGTTACACAATATCTCCCTTACTCGCGATGGCCAGATATATCATGGATCCCGACTCGGAATTCCTCGGTTGTAGCCTCTAACAGCACACTTTCCCTCCCCGTCGGTGAACTACCATGCTACACACGCCTTCTGTTTTATGTCTCATCAATCTGATACAAGCTGGTATCGTGAGACGCGCGGACAAACTACCACCACTGTTTCTTCTGCCAGAGGACTTCTGGGAAAATCTCATAATGGAACAATATTCTTTTTCCAACTGTAGCCTAAGGAGATGTCTCTGCGTGGATGGGACATTTACCTTCGACAAGTAGACGATGTAAAATGCACTTATATGATTCGACTTATCCAACCTTCTAAGGATGAGAAAGAATATTCTGTGTGATTGTCTACTATGGATGACAAGGAAGGGTCCAAAGAATTCGAATATTCCTGAAAGATCCGCGCTAAGGCATGTTCCACGACTTACTACGCTATTTCGCCCGACAAGGAGCGAGCAAAACGCTTGCCGTCAAAACACCCGGTTGTCTCAACTGGGAACCAGTTACGCTTGGTGATTGTACTCGATCGTCACAAGTGGCAACACAGTATCAGATACTGAGTATCTTCCCGTCAGCGAGGTTACGCATGCACCACATCCTCCAAGTTCTACGTCTGATCATGCTGGGAAGGCTTACCAGGGAAGCTGTTCGACGATCACAATACGGCCCTTTCGGTACTCGGAGTACCTCGCCGAGGTACTCCGAGTAACCCGAGGTAACCTCGGGCCGTCTGCGTGGTCATGAATGCAAACGCCCGGCGGACGCTTGCCTATCCATCCTCGTAATACGGCAGAAATTACGGTACGGATGCGGCACACTCCCGTACCCCATCATAAAGGTACACTAATCACCCACGCTCAAATATGTCGGGTGGTGGCGTGTGGTGCGAGCTGAAATTAAACTTCGGACTGATCCACATGGTTGCCTTTCTTCGTGTATGCTTTATTTAAGTCGCTGAGCTTCAGTGTCTTCGACGATTCGACGCGACAGCCTGAGGAATTCGCCGTTGCGCCCGCCTCGGAGACATTTTGGTGGCATCTCGATTTTCGAGCGTTCTTTCAGTTCCGAAATCCCCGCGACAGTAGTATCAGCGAACTGAAGCCTACCTCAATCTAGGTTGATGTAAATGGAGGGAAGCGGGGGATAAGAATAACGGGGAACGAATGGCAAAGAGAAAGGAGGGGGACAAGCGAGACTCTTCGAGAGCCTCTCGACGCCCCCTCCTACATCCACCGACTCAACCATTCGAATTCACCCACAACTAGGCAACTAATCGCTTGACAGATATGGCTTGCACTGCTCTGTTATTTCCCTACAGCGAACTGTCGAAAGGCTTGGTGACTGAGACCTTAAATGGGGTCTAAGTATGCCCGTGAGGATCGTAATGGTTGTCAGATCGCCCCACAACTTCGGCCTTACACGAGATGTCCATTGTCTCAGAATCTTTTTCTTGTTCCTTTAGAAACGTCTCCCATCTTGCATGCCTACTGCCACATATCTTATCATCCTGGCGGTGCTTGCATTTCAAGTCGGGATCGTGAGGAGCCACAAGCAGCCACAACAGTTCCTCATGGGAGAGAGTGAGGGAGTAAGATACTACTTCGACCCATGGCCGAAGGGCATGCGTCCGAAACTATCAAAAGTGGACTCTCGTGAGGTAAATGGCATCAACTGCACTTATACACGACCATTCATGATACAATACCCTGGTACCGGCCGTTTCGCCTGGTTGTATACTGTGAGTGATATAAGAGGATCAAGGCAATTCTATTCGTCTGGCGAGATAGGCGGCGAAACGTGCTTCGAGACCTTCGAAAGTTACGAATGGAAAAATCGGACGGTGAAGCGCTTGGCGAAGGAGAATCCTGTAGTCACCACCGCGAATAGTTTGTGCGCGGGAGGTGAGCTCGTCCTCAGCATGGCTGCGGAGGAGCCTGCCCCTAATGGTGTTTACTACGGCTTTAGCGAGGATGGTTTCGAAGCAACGATCAAATTCGATGGACGGTCGCGCATCAAGGAAGTCCGAGTGAACGATCCGCAGGGAGAAGTCACTAAGTTGATCTTCACTATGATCGGAAAAGCGATAAAGTGCTATTTTGGCATACCAGGAGAGACCAGATTTGTCAATCTGATCGTCGAGCCTGTTGACCCCACCAAATTTGATGGCACGAAAGAAAGCTTCCATGGCGCTCGACTGAATACTATGGTCGGGCAGCCTTTCGACAGGAGCCATCTAAGGAGATTGTTTGGCCTCAAGGAGCCTGGCAAGCTCAAGCGTATGCGGTCTCGCATTGCCAGGAGCATTACATCGATCAGGAAACCAGGGGCCTTTCTACACAGACGCACGATGCGAGACGGAATGGAGGAAAGACTCCTCGCACAGGACGATACCGATTTAGAACTCGACAACCCAGCTACGATGATGGCCGACTACGTAGATATATAAACGACGGTAAGTTTTTCACAGCGTTAAACGCGTAACCGGAATACTGATAATCTCTCAGGGTTGAGTGCGCTACTAGCGCAGCGCTAGTCTAACGTCATTAACTATCCAGGCACCAAGTTCACCCAAATAGATGTCTCCAAAAGCAAACGTTGGGATATGTATAAGGGAAAGTGTTGATGTTGCACATGTTGTCGCGTTGTGAAGGTTTTTGGTTCGAGTGGCCAAATCTGGCGGCTAACAATGCAACTGATAGTTTGTTCCTAATTTTCCGAACACCATGTAATAATGTATGTTTCTTCGATCCCAGTTCCAGGTTTCTAGACCTCGAAGTTACCACTGTGTGGAAAAACACAAGCAGTGATAGACCTTTCTAATCATTTGTGCCGGTTCTGCGCAGTGCGCACGCTGGGAAGTTCGCGCCCCGGATATCAAAAAACGAGAAAGAGTGTTTCAGATTTCCATAATCAGCCACTGAAATAGACCCGCCCATGAGCGAATCCATTTTCGCTTTGCTTCATTATCTATCAGAGCATCATACTCCTCCAGAATCCGAGCAACAGCAGGTTCAGAGAGACCGGCAGTACCCTTAATGACTGGGGATACTTCCAAACCTTGGAATATAAGACCACAAAAAGTAATAGCCTTCATATTATCGAATAAAAAAATATCTTCAAGAAATGGGAAAAGAACGAATAATCTCATTTTGCTGCTCCGGGTTGTATAGGTTCACAACCTGTGAGCATCTGCGACTCGAAAAAGTTCGTGCGGATGAAATACGACTTTTAAGATAAATTTTCCCACGATAAAATATAGGGAGAAATTCTCATTTCCTTGTGATTTAGACTGGAGTAGCTACTGTCTTTTCGTACGATCCCCTGGGCCCCCACCTTGCGACTGGCATCCTCTTCGAGTATCATAAACAAACATCCATCACCAGAGTTTACTCTCAGATACGGTGTATCCGAGCGAGGACTTTTCCTTCAAACTTCACGTATCCATCGCCACGGCACTACAACAGCTTTGGCCAACACTGTTCGGGCTTCCTATCTGAAGGGTTCTCTAAGAGCTGACCAGATGATCTCCTCGAGGAAACGACACCTTAGCAAATGATATGATTTTTAGTGACAACTGAATGGCTCGACAGGCAGAATAAGTCCCATCATCCGCCCATCTTACTTTAAGCAGAGAGTAGATGTAGGTGAGAGCTTTGAGCACATATAGACTGGATACAGAAGAGATACGAGCTACCGTGTAACATCTGCATCATATTCGAAGTTGATCGCAAATCTATATCCCCTCGCCTCAATTCACATACACTCACAGCAGCTATGAAGAACAGTGATAATTCAGGCTACGACTGAAGTGACACAACGAATGGAAAGGAGCAGAAGTGTGGTATTCAAATTCAGTGTGGTAAAATTGGCACATCACCAACCACAAGTGTTGGTGACAATATCTAAACTCTTTGAAGAATTTCTGTTAGTTTCTGTCCACTTTTGGAATGTTTGTCGATTAGTATACGAAGTCCTGTGGTAAGTGAGGAAACTATTGAGCTCAGCTGAAGAAAGCGAGTACATATTTTGCAGCGCTGTTCAAATTTATCCCAGTTCCCCTCACACACTTGGTACACTGCATCCTGAGTTCAGATTAACACCACAAACCTCACAGTCCTGTTAGGCTGTCGTTGAGACATGTGGTGCTGCATGAACTTGTCCTAGTACGCAGGTTTATCCGTGAAATCAGATTTCACGATCCTGAATGGACTGCGAATCTCACAGTAACTGATACAAGCTTTCTTTTGAAGACAGTGTGAATCGATTAACAACTGGTTTCTAGTCCTGGTTCTGTCAAAATTCGAAAAAGATCGGTTTGTATAACTGTTTGGTTCACACTGTATTCTACTGAACACTCCAAAAGGCTGCTGGTCATTTGAAAGACTCTCTTACGAAGCTCAAACATGCCATAAAACGCAGATATGTGGAATTGAAAGCATCATGGCCAACACAAGTCTCCGATGGAGTATCTTGTGGTTGGACGTGTTAGATACAAACGAGGTCAGAAAAGATACCATCATTACCTGCACGTTAATGAAATGTAAGACGCAACACCATGAGGGGTTTCAGAGTGTCCAATGAACCTTCACAGTGTCTTTCGTTTTTCCTCTACTTACGCCGTTTGTCCACTTACGTTGTGTCGCGCTTACTCGCAAATGAGAAATGATAATCTTTTCCTCCCCGATTTTACTCAGTCTCTTCTACCGTCACCCCCTCGAAGATCTCAATCTACAACAGTGTCAAGACAATACACTGTTCGAAACATACAAGACGCTTTACATCACATTCGCTAGTCAGAAAGGGAAAACTTGCAATCTTGACTAAATCTTGTAATTCCTCAACGGTCTCTAGTATAGCCTAATCGATTTGTCCTGAGAACTCCAAGGACAAGTGCATCTCGACAGAAGATGACTGCCTGCCTTAAGAAGACCCGTAAGCATAGAGGAAACGTGTCCCACGGTCACGGCCGTATCGGCAAGCACCGTAAGCATCCTGGTGGACACGGTAATGCCGGTGGTCAGCATCACCATCGTATCAACTTCGATAAGTACCATCCTGGTTACTTCGGTAAGGTTGGTATGCGTTACTTCCATCTTCAGAAAAACAAGTAATACCACTATCTAAAAGTGCACATGATTTCCTATATTATTATTTCTAGGTTCTACCGCCCTGAAGTGAACGTTGAGAAGTTGTGGTCCCTCGTTTCTGAGCAGACTCGTCTCCAATACGCCGACAAGAAGGACAAGGCCCCGGTAATCGACTGTACCAAGGCCGGCTACTTCAAGGTCCTCGGCAAGGGTAACCTCCCCAAGCAGCCCGTCATCGTCAAGGCTCGTTACTTCTCTAAGAAGGCCGAGGAGAAGATTCAGGCCGTTGGTGGTGTTTGCGTCCTTACCGCTTAAATGCTTGTACCGTTGTCGCCAGGAGAAGCAACAGCACTTTCCATTGCTTACTAAAGACGACTTTGGTGGCTGGAGGTCATCTCGGAGACTCTTTTCATTGCGTTTTGAGTGGTGTCAATTGGGAGATGTCGATGTGTCTTGGGTAATTCCTATCCGTCTATTGTCAAGAACAGGGACACTGTAAAGCATTCATTCAAAGTACTCGAGAATTTGGAGTTAAACTAAGAGAGAATTGACTGAACTAGATTATTCGGACAGTAAGTGGAACGCCGCATTGTTCGTTTTTTATTATAAAAAGTGTCTAGTACGTCGATTATCATAGTTATGCTCATGCATTCCATGTTCAACACGGAAGTGGAAACTTTGTTGCCTGGAGAAATATTTCTCGCCGACCTATTATTCGGCATAGTTTTATTATAGTACGAGTGAACAAACGTCCTTATTATTGAGGAAAACCATTCCCAGAGCCTTCACGAACACAGGTCACTTTTTTCGTCTCAGAATACATCGTGAGATCATCACTGCATGCATCAACTCTCGAATGAGATCTCGGCTACATTTCTGCCTATTTCCTCAAAGCTGCAACAAACACTGTCAATGTATCACTAACTGCTAACAGTTACCGCAGTGAGCGATGTGGTAACTACAAGAGGTAGATGAAATTATTCAATACACAAAGTGAACACACAAGCCTGGCAATATCCTATCCGCTATAAGCAAGCTCTTAATATGATGTTTCAATGCACCATTCTCCCGAGGTTCAACTATTTAGTGATATCGGATTTCTACAATGAGAACCCAAGCGATCGGTGTTGGAATATATGTTTTGGTTCCCTCAACTGAGCTGAGGAATTTCCTTACTAATTATAAAGCTTAACATGAGAATTCGGGTAGAAGGCCTGGACAAAAACCGTCGACATTTTTTCCAAAATTTCCTCACCATTTTGAACACAAGTAGTTGGCTATGTGCATATTTTCCTACACTGCAAGCAATGATCTTGCAACTCACTTGCTGTGTGCATATCAGCTTCCCGAAGAAGGCGGAGCGATGCAAATCACAGATATTTTTCCTGTTGGATAACTTCCACACATTGCCGAGACTTCAACACATCACCACCATCAGTAACACAGGAATCATTATCATGGATCATCCTACATGTTCACCAGAATTAACAACAAAGTCGAACAAAGGGATAGTCCCCGACCCAGCTTCGACGAGAACGCCGATCCACGAATTGATTCCAGGCATGTGGGTTCTGACGGACCCTTTCCGCAATAACCACCTAAGAGAACCTTTGCCGAGTTCGTATCATGTTATAGTTGTCCATTAATATTGTATTGAATCATTATGGTATTATCTATCTATGTGGCAAATTGTTTAGTAATTACACCAATTTACGGTATATAATAAATTTAATATATCGGATATAATTAAATGCATTAGCATAACATTTCTAACACACGAGGCATTTCCTGCCACTTACAAGAAACTGGACAATAAATTTCCTCCACTTTAGGATTCTCCACGGACCTGAACGATGGATGCTCTTCCCTTCACCTCTCGAGCCCAACGCACCCAATAGTCGCCGTGCTTTGTCGGAAATTTTCACACGCCACTTGACAGTTTGGAACTCCTGGAAGCGCACGAGAAATGCCAAGGTCATCATCTTGGCATTTCCATCGTTCACAGTCACCAACCTGGAATCCAGGCCAAGTTCCAAAACCCCAAAATATACTAATTTGCTACACTCATAGCTCCCCGCATATCTTTCCTATAGCTGTTGGAAACATTCGGACAAGGCATGCAAGTCGCCAATTGTAATGCGAGGTCATCCGCTGATATTTCTACATCAACAGACACGATTTTAATCACATGAAAAACACTCAACAATTTTCACTCCCACCTGCATCCTCTTCCTCTTCAACGGACACTACCTAGCAAATTTCATAGTCCATAGAGGAGCGCATCAACACTCACAGAATTTTCATAGTGGAGTAGCTCTGATACCTCCTGCGGTACATCCCTTGCTGAGTACCGCATAGCGTCTTGTCTATTTTTCCAATATTCGGGCGGGCCAGCATTGTAGGTTCCCAACGGACACTCGTACCTCACATGCAATTCGAAATGAAGGATGTAATGTAATAATATATAATGGAGTTTCACGACCCGTTTAACGTGAAGTTGCGTAATACTCCACGTAAATTTAAGACGTATATTTTTCCGCGACCGATAACACACTTGTTTTTCGCCAAGTGAATTGTGAAATATGTTTTCCACTAGTGTTCTTTATATCACTAGGGTGAAACTCCGGGGAACAGTTACGTGATCGAGTGGTTCCGGTTAATACTTCTAATTCATAATCTATTAATGGGCCCACCGAACTGTCTCCTTTTGTGATTCCCACGGCCCTGTAATAATAGGAGTTTCACGACCCGTTTTACGTGGAGTGGTGTAAATCTCGGTGAAAAACGCGATATTCGCGGTATGCCGTGGTCGTGGAATATGTTTTGCACTAGTGTTTTTCGTATCACTAGGGTAAAACTCCAATAATACAGCTATAGCCCTACGAGAGAAAGTTATCGCAGTAGAGAAATAAAAAAAGACACAATTGTCGAGACATAGCTAGAATCAAGTCGCTTCTTTCGCTGCTGCGACTACCACATACACCAGTGGGAATATCGTACGGTTTTCCATATAACATTCTCATGTTGCAAAAAACAAGAGAGAATATTTTCACTGATGGTCTTCCCAAGAGTTACTTTCGGCAGTCTCCA
The DNA here is from genome assembly GCF_000006405.1 of Perkinsus marinus ATCC 50983. Taxonomy (NCBI): domain Eukaryota; phylum Perkinsozoa; order Perkinsida; family Perkinsidae; genus Perkinsus; species Perkinsus marinus. The sequence continues at coordinate 582,043 of NW_003211397.1, forward strand.
GGACAGCAGTGTCCCGGTGGGCAATCTCGACAGTCGCCGCAGCAACAGAATGCTCCCACTTCGAAAGACCCGCA
>NW_003211397.1:582216-610736 GCF_000006405.1 Perkinsus marinus ATCC 50983
TGAAAGGGAAAAAACGAAAAAAAGTTTGCCGAAATTTCCTCAGAATTCTCGTCGTTACCCCGCGTAAGTGACATGTGAACAACTCCTGGTACGAATGCTTACATATTTACATCCACACGTCTCGACGTCGTTACATACGCACATACTGCCAATGCCAAGAGCGAGAGCTGCCTCTCGTTGGGACTCTGGCATGGCTTTGAGAAAGGGACTCAACCAACAGGTTTCGGGGACCTGAGTTGCCGGGAGGGGCAAGTTATTATACATTGGAGTTTCACCACCCTAGTGATATGAAAAACATATTTCACGACTACTGCATATCACCGCGAATTTCGCGTTTTTCACCGAGTGTTACGCCACCTCACGTAAAACGCGTCGCGAAACTCCATTGTTTTATGACTTTTTGTATTACAACTGTGGAGCTGAATTAAATACAACTCCCTCAATACGTTACCAACAATACATAGTGAAAAAACTGTTGTAATCAACAAGTTGTGAAACTGGCTCCTATGAGTTTGTTTACTATGTACTGAGGGAATCGATGGCATCCAAAAGTCCAGGACTTCTTTGAGGAAAGGAAAGTACGTATACCCCTGTCACTATGATCATCAACTACAGAGGTGTCGACCTTATGTGTTGTCGACCCTCGGAAGTAACATGGATAAAACTAAACAAAATGGCTCTCTTGTTTTAACTCACTCTTAGACGGGACCAGATCCGGGTTTACCATATGATAACGATACATCCTATTACCACCACTATCTAGTTTTACCCGTTTCACGTGAAGTGAATTGTGAAATATGCTTTTCACTACTGTTTTTCATGTCATTTTCATTATACATGTTGACTGAAGAATTCATGTAAATTAACCTAAACATGATTTAGATATATTTATATATTTTTCAAGATAACGTATTCAAGAATTTGTATTCGACAAACGCATTCGAGCGTCACCCGAAAGGAAAGAAGTGCACCCGAAGTGCAGAGCTACCTGTTGTAGTTCTCGAGCGGCTCGACCGTACTCTAGCATTTCTGTATCTTAGTACACGTCCTAGTGCAAGAGTCGATTCCCGAACATAAGGGTACCCTCCGTGTCATCGACGCATCCACATCCACATCTGCATCTACCCCAACGTTCCGGACAGGTGCCGGGGAAGCTCGGGTCCCCGCCGGGAACGAAGGGCGATTCTAACGAGGTTGTGCTGGTTTTACAAAGGGCGATTCTAACGAGGTTGTGCTTGTTTTACAAAGGGCGATTCTAACGAGGTTGTGCTTGTTTTACAAAGGGCGATTCTAACGAGGTTGTGCTTGTTTTACAAAGGGCGATTCTAACGACGTTGTGCTTGTTTTACAAAGGGCGATTCTAACGAGGTTGTGCTTGTTTTACAAAGGGCGATTCTAACGAGGTTGTGCTTGTTTTACAAAGGGCGATTCTAACGAGATTGTGCTTATTTTACAAAGGACGATTCTAACGAGGTTGTGCTTGTTTTACAAAGGGCGATTCTAACGAGGTTGTGCTGGTTTTACAAAAAGCGATTCTAACGAGGTTGTGCTTGTTTTACTGCGATATCATGTGCAGTATTATACATCTATGTCGGCGCAGTATGAGGGGTACCCAGGAGTTTCACCACCCTAGTGATATGAAAAACACTAGTGAGAAACATATTTCACGACTACTGCACATCGTGAATATCGCCTACTTCTCGTAAAACGGGTAAAAGTCTACAGTATTCAACCAGTGTTGGAGTATATGTTCGCTTTCTTCAGCTGAGTACTGATTATAGGAGTTTATATACAAATTCGGGTAGAAGTGTACAGAAATCCGTGAGCAACCCCCTAAATTTCTTTTCACAACTTTGACAAATGTAGCCAATACTCCCCTACACTGGAGTTTCACCCGTTATACGTGAAGTGGCGTATAACTCAGTGAAAAACACGATATTCGCTGTATGCGATAGTCGTGAAATATCTTTTTTTCCATATCACGGGTGAAACTCCACTGTATTTGATTGTCACCATCGAGACTAGTAGGATCATTCCTCTCTTAGGAAGGGTTTCGGGTAGGCCCAGAGCGCCTATGTAATACGGACGCAGTAGTGATTGAATTTCATTTGTCTTGAGCATCGGACCAACTTTAAATGCCGTAAGTCAAACACACGGTGTATGTTCTATGATCATCAACGTATTATTCGAGTAGACAATGGTGACGTAGTAGTCAGGTTCGGGTTTGCTTTTTCACTAACATGGTACTTTGGCAGACTAGGTAGTGTAGTTCCTGTCTTGCAGCGTTGTGTGTTATTATTACCAAGGTATTCGTCAACTCTGGTCATGAGCTTCCCGGGAATTATCATTGCGTTATGTATGTTTGTCGTGTTTATTGCATCGTTCACTTTATTATAAAGCAGCACTCCAGCTGGTCCGAGTATGGCTGCGAACTCAGCAGCTGGTCCGAAATGAGCGGCGAGGCCCAGGTACATGTACGGAAACAAATTCCCATGTATAGTGGAGTTTCACGACCCGTTTTACGTGAAGTGGCGTAAAACTCCGCGAAAAACGCGAAATTTGAGCCTTGCAGTAGTCGTGAAATATGTTTTTCACTAGTGTTTTTCTTATCACGGGTGAAACTCCAGTATATGCATCGATGCGTTAACGTTAGTCGTATTGTTTCCCGGAATACTCATAATGTTATCATAGATTATTTATAGTAAACTGATTGTGAAATTCGTGAGTATTTCTAGAACCACCTTTCACGAGTAAAAACCAATTCCAGAAATTCCGCAATTGTTTTCCTGAACTTGAAAATTGATAGGAGTCGAATCGCGCGTGACTCTTACTTATAGACGGGTCGAGAGCTCGTATGTCCTCAGTGTTGGTTAAACATGGTATTCTCTCGGCGACTCGTGGAGGCGACTCGTAAGCTGCAGCTAAAATCGTACCTCATCTGTATCTTGCACACCAACCTCTTAGATACGCCCACTTTTCTCACCATCAGCTAGTCGCAGCAACATCATCATCATCATCACGATTCCCAACATGTGTTATACTATGTTCACGATACCAAAATTGAGAATATCTTGCTATCTTACATAATCTTGCATTTCCTCAACGCGAACCTCCCTAGTGTAAGCTTGTTCCTGCTATCCTATTACGACTTCTATGGCGGTTTCTATTCCCGATATCGAACAGCAGATAGCCGATTTGGAAGCTGAGCTGAGCCAAGGTACGATTGATATGTAACAGCGTGTAGAGTAATCTCCTTTTTTCTCAGTCGCGAGCCTATTGGAAGTGTCTGTTGATTCGGTTCAGTACGTGGATTTAGATGAACCTATTGATAGCAAGGGGAAACGGCGGAAGACCACCTCTCCTACTAAGGGACAAGACTTGGGTAAGCTGACCTGAGGTGAAGGGAGTTGTCTATGGAGTTTATGTTGATGCAATTTTACTTGATGATTATGCTGTGCTAATGTGTAATTTGGTGTTATCATAGTTGACTAGAGTTTCACGACCCGTTTTACGTGAAGTGGCGTAAAACTCGGTGAAAAACGCGATATTCGCGGTGATATGCAGTAGTCGTGAAAATATGTTTTTCATATCATTAGGGTGGTGAAACTTCAATGTAGTAGCAACTTGAATAACCGATTCCCGCGTTCATCGTTTCTCCATGCACCGCTTCTCTCCCCGCTGCGTATCATGATCATTATCAACGTCTCAGAATCACTGATCAATACCGAACTCTCACCGGCTTCTACCTCTTCCATATCTACTGCCATCGACACTTGTTGGGATCCATCACTATCACTAATATCACCACCTAAGCATCCGGATTTCTCTACTTCTCAAGCTTTTGCCGAGCTCACTCAACTCGGGCCTGGTACTATCGAGGATCCCTCTGTATACGCAATGGACCTCAGTCGCTTTTAGGTGATGTAGTAATACTATTACGGCAATTACTTGAAAATGAAGAGACTTCAGTCCTCTCGACAGAGGCGGCAGAAAAGCTATTACAAGCATCGATCTCGCGTGTGCCAGACTTTGACGGTCCCGGGCTGGCAGCGCTGATGGTCATCGCGGAAAGGAATAAGTAGTTCTTCTTGGATGAAAAAGTGTATCGGGGCGTTTAGTGTTAACTACAGGTCTACATTGGTGGCGAATCCCAAGTTGCTATCAGAAATTGCAGCTGTAGTTGTTGCACAAATCATCACATTGGGACCACTCCTACGGCCAGAGTGAGATAAGAATTCTCCATGCCATGTCGAAGTTACTCGTGTTAGGTTGATATCGACCATAGCAGGAAGCTTTGCTAGCTTGGAAGGAGCGCTAGCGCAAGCGAACCCGTCCGCGACTCCGCTCGGGCCAACTCCCCAACGACCAGGTAGTGGCGTAGGTTGGTTCCTGTCCTCTCTTGGATACTGATGTTCCCGAGGAGTGGTATGAATATATGTTCAGGCACTCCTGTATCATCGGCGCCTGTGAGCCCAACAGCTTCTGCTAGTTTATTACATACACCGACGTCTACTGCGTCCCTCACTACCGGGTTGACCTCTTCAGGAGGTCCGCTTGGAAACTCGTGGCGCAGCGGTCTTTCGAGGTGTCTGCTGGCTAATCTGGAAGATATAGAGACAACAACACTATGTCGATGCTTGTACAGTTTGGTGGTCCAAATAGCACCTCCTGCTAGTACCTCGACAGTTTCACCGAAGTTACCTGCTTCGCTCCGCCTGATTTTGGACCAAGTCAGTCACACGTTGCCGAGTGCTAGGTTGGACGCTGGGTCCGCCTTGCTGATGATCAGCGTCTTCTCAACGCCTGCTGTGGATGATGTTAGCTGCGCTGCTAAAATGGCGAAGAAAATGTGCGAGGCCCCGGATTTGAACTCGGGTCGCTTGGAGGAGATCGCGACTACTACCTGCTCGCACTGGAAGTTCAGCTATGCTGCTCGACGGAGAATTCTCCCTCTTATATGCAACCGAGTTGAATCCTCGGAGTTTTCATCGCCGAGACTGGTAGCATTGCTAGCTGCCACCTGCGCTCCGCCTCACACAGCTATGCCGGGTGGTCGGCAACACCCAAGCGGGGACGACCTGCAAGGGCTGGTCCAGAGCGCGTCCCTATTGAGGCTTTGTGCTGGGCATGCTGCTGATGCTTTGGCGTCTGTGGGGGCTGCTGGTGTGCCAGGGGGCACTGCATGGGTGGTAAAGGATGTTATAGATGTAGTACTCATGTGAAGGCGGAGCGAAGCGGCTTTTATATGTCTTTTTTAGGTTGCTAATTATGTGTCGGCTAGTTTGGAGTCTGAGAGTTGTCCAGATAAGTTGTCGGGAAGTTTATTCCTACAACACTTAGCTTCATGGTTGGAGTCTAATGTGGTGGTGCCAACTCATGGTGTTCATAGTGCTGCTATGGCACCTGGCGGAGTCTATGATCAACTATCGAGGGCTCGCTCGCTGTGGCAGGTGAGTTCACGGGGGATGGAGTCCTTCACTTATGGGGAATTTTCATAGGGATTAGCACTGTTTCATATACTGGAGGGCTTTGAGCTTACCCGAATGTGTATTGAACCTAACAGTGGTATGTATGTGTCTCAGATAATAAGGGCAGTAGCGTGTCTCCCGGAGGTAGATCAGTCGCTTGTGACTGCTCTCGCGAATATGACAGAGAAGGCTGTGAAGAACTCGGCGGCGAGGCCAGCTGACACCCAGCAGCTTGCCAAGCATTTAGCGAGGTTGCTCATCAACCGAGCGAAGGTGAGTTATCTGATGTTTTATTTTTGTTACTGTTTTCCCCTTAGGCGTCTGGTGCGATCACTGGACAGTGTATAGCTACAGCAGGAGGGGGTTCGGTGAATCTTTGGACGACCCTCACGGATCGAATCGTTAGGGGGCAAGGTGAGACGGTAGAGTTATTGATATACTTCACAATATTGTCTCAGGTCCGATATCAGTACCTGGTACGATCAGGGCCTTGATGGCGTTAGGGACTACTCATGACTCAGTAGGTTGGGAGATATTGTTGCGGGATTTTCTTGCTTCAGCTTACCAGAATAGTTCGTTTTCTCTCAAATCGCTGCTAGTTACTTGCTCATATGCTAGCTATGAGTAGAATCACGATGCGTCTCAATCATCCGCTGTACGATGTTTACCTCTCCCGTTTTCGCCATATCTCAGTTGGTCAGTAAGCGCCCTCTTACTAAGCTGGAAAAGGCATCAGATGTTGAGGAACTCGCTGAGGCCATCGCACTGGCGACTGACCCTAGGTATAGTCGAATGAGCTGCATTGGGTATTGTTGATCTGTTTGTAGGTCTAATACTTGTAAGAGACTTTTTGCTGAGAAGCGGGTGTTGTATGAGACGGATGCAAAGGCGATATTTGCAGTGTTGTCGGCGAGTGCTGTTACTGGTAGTATCTCTGGTAGCTCCACTGTGGAATATGCAATCGTACTGCTTGCTACCACTTTGAATCGATTTTCCTCTTCGCCAAGATGGATCGTAAATCTTACTGTGTGAAATGTTGTTCTTTGTCAAAGCGGCCCCTTATTCGGCAAATAGATTCCTGAATGGTATACTCCTTTGGCATAGCGGCCCTTTATTCGGCAAATAGATTCCTGAACGGTATAGTCCTTTGGCATAGCGGCCCCTTCATTCGGCAAATAGATTTCTGAATGGTATAGTCCTTTGGCATAGCGGCCCCTACTCGGCAAATAATCCCCCGATTTGACTACTCCTTGTTTCATCGTCAGCGGCGGAGCATGGCACGGGCAGCCCAGAGGCCACGTTATTACTGAGGCAGCATCGGCAACGTATATTAGACCTATCGGAGGAGGAGGTAGAGAGGGGGGTATGGAAGTCATACCCGAGGGTACATGGCTGGTGGTAGGCTCCATCATGGAAGAGGATATTGGTCTGGCTATGCTTACTGCCGAGTGATACTCCTGCATTGAATGTGCTCAAGAAGAGTATGGAAGAGGCTTTAGGGAAGGATAGGGGTGTGCCTCCTGGGATACAGAGGGTCCGAGAGGCGATGACTTTGTTGGGGTAATGGGAGGAGCTGCTGCTGGTTCTCTTACAGCAGCTTGATGAGCTGTGTGGTGGCCTCTCGAAGCGCTTGAACTCGGCTCGTGTGTACTAGGTATTCCTCCGAATCGGTGACCTGTGATTATATAGTCGACGGTGTGGTGAAAGCAGATATTGCTCTACCACAATACATGGTGAGTTAATCAAACCTGTTCTTCTTGGACTTGGTCTAGCTACTGCATTTTGACGCGCCAGAAAAATCATTTTCACTCGGGATATAGTGCTTGCCCGTCAGACCGCTATCGTCGTCGAGCCCGAGGCACTATTCAATGTTCACTCTAAGCGTTATCAGAAGACGGGATGGACTGTCCTCAGAGCCAAGGCGTTACAGCAGAAGGGATGGCAGGTACGTCTCGAGTTCGATTCCCAGATGTGACATATTTCTTCTCAGGTGATGGGACCAGTGGTACCCGAATCATTCCGTGCCGAAGATGCTTCAGTGGATTCTAAACAGCCAGGCAGTCTGGTGCAGTTCCTCAACGAACAGCTTAACGATGTGATGACGCTCTCTCACTTGACCTCGTATTTCTCTGCACTTCACGACGTTCAGTGAATCCTTTTTTAGTGCATTTGAGCGAGCTAGAAGCAACTTCTCCTATTGAGTGTACCACGTTTCACTGTTGACACCCGTACTGTAGGTACCGTACGATGCAGTAGTGACCATTGATGGAGACCAGGATCGAGAGGAATTGTCCAAGTCGGTGGGCAATATGAACCTTGGTGTTGGGATTGGCACCAAGCTTATGCCTGGCGGTCAAAGAATGAAGAGTTTAGTAATCCGGACGGGATTTTCCTATGGATGGCGATATTTGGTGAAACAGATCGTAACGAATTGTAAAATGCCTCTGGTGGCTAAGATCCTCCTTACCACCTTACGGTTGGGGACGACAGTGGATACCATAACTCTGCGGAATCTCGGCCTCACTGACAATATGACTGATGTACTCTCTGAGTTCATAATGACGTGAGTGGGAATCGATGTTATGCGGCTCTGTTCCCGTACTCGTGGCATTGTAATCCTCATTGGTAAGGTCGACTCGGGAGACTCTACAACGTACAATGTAGTGTTTAGTTGTTGACGTTTTTTAGATATGTGCTTCGGCATCCTACACTATCACTTGACTTGTCGGATAATCATCTCACGGACGTCTGCGCCCATCGTTTACTGACAGCAGTTTCTACGGGAGCTAGCGGAGCGAGAGTAAGCTCAGGTCTTCGATTAAAAGTGATAAATTTGTGTTATAGGTGAGCCTATGGCTAGGAGGGAACTGTATCAAGGATGCAGAGAAGATAGCATCGTTTGACAGCGCAGGAGTGCAGGTAAGTGAGTAGAAAAACAACGGCAGTGGGGTTCGAGCCGGGGTGCTATCATTCATCAGGGCGGCAGTGAGATTCTTGTAAAGGTGGAGGACAGTATGGACGGCGCTAATGGAGACCTCATGTCAGAGTCGCGGAGTGTGGTAACTCTCTGTGGCGACTTGTACACGCAGCAGTCTTCCATCGTCGGAGGCACTCAGCCGAGTGTTCCCTGACAAGTTTCCTATGTTATGCGTGGTGTAACATTGAGGTAGACCATGGCTGCTCTCTGTTGCGTTATTAAGTAGCACTTTATGGTCATCTCAGTACTTTTTCCTTCCCCCACTACTAATAATGATGTTCCCTGGTATGATGGCACCTCCTCCTAAGGAGTACATTGCTCCCAAGTACAAGGCACCTTTGAGGTAGGCTCGTTGTCTCCATAGAATTGAGTTGAAGTTGCTTTCGTGTCAGAGCGATTGGCTTCGTATTGTCTATCTATCTCATGATGCGCTTCGGTGACGAATTGGAAATGCCGGAGAACCCGAGGCAGTAGGAAGCTGATGAATACAGCACTGATGTGATAATTCCCGTTGCTTATATGCCCAGCAGTAAACATTGGTTTCCGTTGAAGTCATGTGTTGAGTAAGTTATCAGTGTGAGACTATTTACAAAACACTGCACGAGAGGATTAGGAGGTGAAGGAGGCAGGTCGCTCACGCGAATTTCCCGACTTGGATTCGACTTTGAGGGACGAGACGGAGTTCCTGAAGTCGATGCTATAACTGAGCTCTGAACTTTGGGCGGTCAGCAGCTTATATGTTCGTTTGTCTCCCGTGAGTCGGCAAGGTCACGATAGGATGGCCGCAAAGAAGGACTCCTTTACGAGTCGGAAGGTCAATGTGATCTGATCTCAATGAAGTATTATTTTCAGGATCTGTAGTTATTGAATATGATTGTGTTACGTGCTTGGCATTCAACACCCTTTTGAGTAACTCGATCAGCCGAGTGACATCACATCGTGGTGTTAATCGTTTAATAGCGATCTAGTGAGTTTCCCTTTTAGAGACATGGGTCGGTCACAGTAGTTGGTCCTGCTACTCGTGCTATCGATCAAAGCACCCTATCTCAGTGCGATTGTGTTTTCGGTTTGCGCAGAAATACATTCCTTGTCATCGATGTACAAAGGCTATGCTCTGTCGCTAATGAAGGCGTATTGGAGGGTCGTGAGTTTTCCGTAGGCGCCTATCGAGATTGTCGATGGGACCTGTTCTCTGTTCTCCTTGTCTGCGATTCGAGCCATGGGTGGCATAGAGAAAATGCAAGACTTGATTAGATTGGCAAGATTTGTCTTCTTCCTATTGATATAGAACACACGTTGAAGATGCCCACTCCTTGAATCGTTCTTGAATCATATCATTGATCAACGGAACCGATAACATACATTGGAACGTCGGGACTCGTAAGGTATTGTTCCATGAGAGTAGTCTAAGGCGTTGTCTCGACAATGTCAAGTTGACATGTTGCAGATCTTGTTCTTATCCCGTAATTATTCGAGGAGGTTCTCACATCATGCCCATCCGCCCGGTTGTGCGCCTACAGTCGGACTCTGACATGCCCAGGCTCATCACAATTTGCAGCGATGACGGAGACGAGGACTGCCCGTGGAATAAAAATGCCAAACGGCCAGTGGGGTCGTCTAAAAAGGATGACTCTCGCCAGGATGTAGTATAGGTTGTTATTACACCAGCATTGTATCACCGAGCTCAGATACGGCTGCGGGGAGTACGATTGAGTACTCTCTTACACAAGGCCTGCAGTGTCTTCAGGATCGATTATAGAGGTGGTATCCCAGGTTGTAGGGCGTTTTTCATGATCGATCTGTAGATGACCCGTACAACCTTTCCGAGGATTGTGCGGAAGATCCAGGGCTCGACTATTTCCTATCGCATGCTTGGGTGAGTGTTGCGGATCATTGATATGTTCCTGATGATGGGTTTTCAGACTATGTCCTCGATACAAAAGATGTTGTACTTGTTAGTGCATTTCAACCGGAAAGCCATGATTGTTGTTTCTACGGTCGCGGCTCTCATGGCAGCATCCATCAGGCTCGCAGCTCACATCTACAGATATGACGGTGTCCTCCTGTCGTTCATACCTGGGCCTGTCAATGCAGGTGTAAGGATCGCTATTTGTAGTGGTAGTAGTATCAATAGACCACTTCTTATTGTAATGATAGAGGCAAGCCTGTATAGTAATGAGAATGATGGGAAATCTATTCGCATGGCCTGTGTCTGAACTCATCTTCAACACATTTTAGTAGCCATTGAAGGGATGCTAGTGGCCCGAGCATTGCATTCAAATGACGCGGTCAATCTTGTTGCACTAGTGCTTGATCTAGATGTTTATTACTATGTTCTTTTCAGCTGATGGGATATTTCTTGGGGATGTTCTGTGGCCATTGGTTGCTGCCTACACACAACAAAACAATATTTCTCGACAAGGCCTGTATACGCCAGTGTCATGCACAACACGATGGAGTCCAAGCAGAGACTGAGATCGACTCTGGCAATATATCTTCGGTCACTTGTCATCAAACCCTATCTTCCGGGAGCCGAGTACGCTTTGAAGCGGCGGACTGCCCTGCGTGTCTCGAGATGAGGGCGGGGATAGAGAGAATTGGTGAGTATGGTCTGCACGTTCCAATCACGATTCATGAGACATATCACACTGTTGGGAGTATATGTCTCTGTGCCACTTAGGAATCGCCATTCGATTCTTTGATCATGGAATTGTAGCTTCATCGTTCACTAACATAGTGACACGATATGAACTCGATCATCGAGTTGGTATCCTCATAATGGCGTCCCCCTATTCGGGAAATAGATTCCTGGGTGGTTTCGTCTTTTGGCATAGCGGCCACCCTATTCGAAAAAATAGATTCCTAGTCCTTTGGCATAGCGGCCCCCTTATTCGGCAAATAGATTTCTGAATGGTATAGTCCTTTGACATAGGGCCCCCTATTCATTCGGCAAATAGATTCCTGAATGGTATAGTCCTTTGGCATAGCGGCCCCTCATTCGACCCCAATAGATTCCTGAATGGTATAGTCCTTTGGCATAGCGGCCCCTGATTGGACCCCAATAGATTCCTGAATGGTATTGTTGTTATTGTTATTCTTCCGGTATGTTAACCACCACATTCTAGCGTATGTCGATCATCTGAGGTTTGGTGTATATATATTATATCGATGGTGTGGTATGTCCTATTCCATATTGTTATTGTCCCTCAGGTGAATACCTACAGCATTCATCAACATTTCTGGTGATTCTCCATTCGGACTACTTCAACCGTCTATGGTGCGTTTATGAGTTCGCATGCTTCCTGGCACGTCACAAACCGAAACATATCCATATCATTTCCCCTCAAGGGGTCTGCTTGTGTCTGTTGGGACCAGTTCTGGCCATCGTCTTGAAGATTCTGAAGGGCAGCTTTATTGAAGGGGTGAGTTGTTTTAAGACTGCAAGGGTTCCGGGTGTTATTCTTTTGGATTACTGAGGTCCTTGGAGCTCTTTATGTCACGTCCCGTCATGGACGGCCTTGGAACGTATCTTCCTTATTCAGCCACAGGATTATCTCCTCTCCATCATGACGGGCCTGGTGTGGGTAGTGATCGACATGACCGCGGTGTGCGAATTGACGGATTACACCTCAAAGACTCTGAGCGAAAACATAGCGGTAATCTCAAGCACAGGGATCTTGTTTTGTCATTTTCTGGTCAAATTTCGGCAGATTCCTCTACGGTCATTTAATATTTCCGACACGCAATGTACTTTCGAGAGTGATAGGAAATATATATACGACAACATTGAGCATGACTATGGCAAGGTGATGGGTCCAGTGAGTTGTGGTGGTCCATGCAGTTCTGAGGTTTTGCAGATGACTCTGTTCGAGGGGTTTATCCGAGAACGCGTTAGTCTCGCCCTAGCAGATGCTCATCTGAGAATCCCTTGTCTTACATGCATCGCGATGTCGATACCTATGCTGTGGTTCGCACTCCAAAAGACTATGGAATGGGTGATGCTAGGCAAGGTAGTGTATCCTCTGTTCAACATGCACTATTTGTAACTCCAGATCAGTCATCCGGGAATTTTCATAGCAGCTGAGCTGCTGATGACGACGGTCTACATCAGCGTGACTTACCCGATCGCAGTGAGTCTAATGATAAGAGTCCGAAGATGCCTGAAGCATAAGTTTATTATTGCCCTCACCCTCACACTGGGAGCATGTGTAGCGCAGGTAACAGCCGTGGGAATCGAACCGGGGACCTTTGGCATGGTAGCCGCCTCTTAGATATTCGTACGTAAATGTGCCAATGCCGGGCCAAAGTGGTTCCCATTGGTCATGGCCTCTGCATTGCTCCATGCCTTCGCTGTTGCATGGTTGCATCGGAATTTGTGGCCGTCGGGTATGTCCGCTCCGATTGACAAATGTGCCCCTACTGTACACTAGATATGGTAAGGTATCTCCGTGTTTTTTTTCTTGGGATCTTGTACCAAAATGGCGTTGCCGTGCGCAACCTGAAAGAATCAAGAACATTTATTTATAGCTGAGGCTCATGCTGGCCTCTTACTGGTTGGTGAGGTGGGCTACCGGAGTCGTCGAAAGGGTTACATCGTCGAGTTTCGTCGTGTACATTTGTAGCCTGAGGTTAGCTTATTTCTCGAAGTCACTCCTGCTTCTTTGATGATGTCATGAAAGTTCTGTTCTGTTCTGCTCACCCTGTTCGCACAGGCTTGATAGAGTCTTCCTTGGCTTCGAACATGCCTATGAGTTTAGTTGCTTGTCAATGAGTTGTTCGGCGCGTGGTAGGATTATGTTCCCTCCCTCCTTGACCCAGTGTGTTGGGCTATGGTCGGTCGATGATGTACAGACTTGGTTGGAGTTCATCAACCTCAAAAGGGAATACGGGGAAGCGTTGAAGGTGGCAAAGGTAATAGAGAGGCCTTGAGACGGGTAGAAAATAGAGAAATAGTTGAGCGGTGCTATCAAGTGGAACGCGTAGTGCAGGTTTTGAAATTCAGCAATGTTGCGAAAACTCATTTTGTGTTAGCCAGAGGTATCCGTAACTACTGGGAATGAACGGTGATCACCAGTCGTGATCAGGCAGTAGCATAGTATTCGCTCCGGAATAAACACCAATTTAGTGTATTATTATTGGCTATGTAGTATTTGATATGTTTTGCCTCTTGGGCCCGGCCTCTGGGGGGCTTTTAGTGGCTGTGGCTATGCGTGACTGACGGTCAGTGCTGGAATATATGGTCGCTTCCCTCGGCTGAGCTTAGGAGTTTTCTCACTTATTACAGAGGTTTGCCTGCGAACTCGGGTAGACGTGTACAGAAACCATTGAGAATTTCCTCAGCAGTTTCAGTATATCACCAGCACATGTAGTTGACCATATGTGTATTTTGCAACACTGCTGGCCACATTTCTTGAGGTTCTCCATAAGTGGATTCCTCCGCACTGGCTGGTAAATGCGTCAAAAAGTAGTATTTGTGGAGTTTGATTGAATCGTATGTACAGGTTGACGGAGCGAAGCTCATCCGATTGACAGCGGATGTTGATGGTAACGTGTTTGGGTCGTCGGTAAGCTCGGGAGTTCGTAACCTCTTGGAAGAAGCTCTGAAGCCTCTGCTGGAGGTAGGGAGTAGTATTCGTTTCAAGACCCTCATATGCATACAGGCTCATCGTAATGGGCTGACCACGACGGGATCGTCGTCATTTCCACGTTCATTGGCTGCTAAGGGGATCTGTGATTGGAGTGTCGAAGAGGTTCAGGATTGGCTAGGGTATCTTGGGTTGAAGGAGAAGTACGGATCACAATTGAGAGCAGCTAAGGTTGGTGTGATGGGATGAGGCTGTACAGCGGTGTGGCTGTGTTCTTGGGGGGCTGGGCTCTATTCGTAGTGTCGGTTTTGGTATTGGTATTTGATCGCGCTCACGCTGAGATTAGTCTGAAATCTCACGCTGCATGCGCGTTCCTTGGAGTTAGGAATATGTCCCGATGAGCGTATACGTACCACATCAGCCTTGAGTGTTCGTATTAATGTGAAGGCGTGTATGTAGAGGTTGAGTAATATGACTTCATCAGTTTATCGTTGGGCAGGCGACCGTACGATAGGGTGCAATCCTTCCTTATAATCTACTACAGTTGGATGCGTTCTGTGTATCGGAATTGTTCTTGCGCTGATGTCGGCCGTGTGCGCGTATGTTGTTGCATGCACTCGACCGACCAACGGGCTCATTCACTGCGCCGAACGAAGGTGTACTTCCGAAGTACTACTTCGGTAACCTTCCTCGTGCATGTTTACCGATTGTATTGGGATATATAAACATCTGGGGTGTTGAAAACTAGACTGACATTAACATGAAGTTTCTTCATTTCCGCCTTGTAACACAATCAGAATTGACGATATTAGTAAATGTTGTATAGTTTTTCTATACTTCTACGCAATGCCTTTTTTTCTGGTATTTCTAACGGCCTTCGTGGACCTTATCTGTACGTTAAAGGGCTGGAGCTTCGTGGACATTATATAGTTTTTCTATACTTCTACTCAATGCTTTTTCTCTCGTATTTGTAACGGCTTTAGTGGACCCTATCGATAGGTTAAAGGGCTGGAGCTTCTCTATATGATGTCGGCGATACCAGAGAGCCCATTTCGGGAAATGGGCGTTGGTCCGGAAACTCTTGCTAGAGTGGAAGAAGCGCTGAAGAAAAAGGTGAGCGGTTTTAGAGGGTATCTCGCCGTGGGTGAGATCATTGATATGCTGTTTACCATTCGTTTTGAATATTCTGCGAACTCATCTTGAGAGTTGCTGAATTAGTAATGGTGGATTTCATTCATGTTTTGAAATCTTTTTGTGGTTTCGCGATTTTTGGAGAATATTATGTGCCTCGTGTTTTCATCAGCATTCCCGTTATGATCATTTTCTAATATGTTGGCGTATATCATTGCATTTGTATTATATAGTTGCTGCAAGGCTCCTAGAATGGATCTCTGTGGTAGATTGAAGGGTTGCAGTACTCGAGTGAAGGCCTCGAGACAGGAGTAGGAAGCCGACTCATGCTGGGGCAGTTGGACAATGGTGCTGTTAGTGGTCGAGGTAAATGACGGAGTTATAAAGCATAAATATCACGTCGTAAATGATGGAGTTATTCTAGTTGTTCCATCACGGATGACAGCAACTGTTCTATCTTCTTGTGCTCTTCCAGAGCAGTGGTATAGAATAGTCTTGTAGACTTCCTTTCTATCTATATCTGTTAGCTCTAGTGGAAGTCACTAGCTCTGTCCTGTCTTCTGAGCAGAATTGATTGTACGCTTGCAGCGCATAGGTTATGACCTGTGCACTGTTCAGTGTTGTGAGGATATGAGAACTGTTGTAAGATAGTTGTGGATACTTATTTCTTCTATTTAATCTACTCGTGTTAAGATGACTGGAACGCCTACGCACACCGAGACTGAGGACAACGACAGCTGACACTCACACTTTGATTATTTACATGACCGATTATGTTCCTTTGGAATATTTTTTTGCGTGCAGTCCGTGCTATGGTAGAACTGGCTGGATGCTTGGTTCTGACTGTTTAGTTATGTTGGAACAAGTTAGTCTGTGCGAGACCTTCGAGTTCCGGAATAACCTCCTGAGATGTGGACGAAGCCGATCGGGAAATGATGTTGTTGTTTTTGACAGTAGGTGATGGTCTTGGTTTTAGATGGGCAAACCGTAATCTCTTGCTATGGTTTACGCCGTAAGATACGGTGCGGGTATAGATACTATAGCCCAACTTTAGAGAACTCTTCGTAGACGATGTTCCTGCGTAATTTTCTGTCTTATTTCGGTTCATGTTTGCATGGGCGAATTCTGTACTTCTTGAAAGAGTATAAAGTTACCGTACTTCTTCCTCATTAATTTTTTCATCCAACATGGAGTCTCCATGCTGATTGAATAATGATCATACTCTGTCTAGGGTAGCAAGGAATTTTCACTGGATCTCGATGAGCTCCAATGTGCATTGACATGGGGTCAGGAGATCATCGATGTCATTGATCGCCTGAGGTTGGTGGTTCAGTTCACGTACTATGTCGGGCGTTGCAACATAGGTTGGCCCGCGACACTTGAGTATTCACTGCTATTATGCCTCAGCTACAATGAGCCGTCGTCATTTCGAGGTGGAGATTGCGGATCGGGATGCAGACACAGCAGTGGTAGGATGCCTTGCCTCCCCTGTGAGATGTTGATAGGGTTATCATTATAATCATGTCTAGCCCTAGTGTGATCGTCAAGGGGTTGGTAATAATCTTATATGTGGGAGAACAGCGAAATATCGCGAATCTGGCTGATTGCCAATCTGGTTGTTAAATCAATAAAGAGGAAGAAGAACCCAATTACGATCTCGAGCCAAGATGGCGTTGAATGTTCACTCACGATGGGTTGTGGTGGGACTGTTGTTCTCTGTCTGTATTGCTTCCATTCTGTGTGCTCACTGCATGGCATTTTGGGAAAACTGTGGGGGAACATTCGTCGGTCATTTGCTAGCTGCTTCTAGCTCCTAGGGGTGCTTGTAGGTACGAGATATGGGCAGCTCTACTGGTACGTTCGTGATGGTGCCGTACGCCAGAGTGGAAGCGGATGACATCGAAGATTTCCAATGTGAATTGCCTGCACGCTTGAGGTTGGGATGGCGTAAGACGCGATTGCTTTCCGGACTGGGGGTTTCCTTCTTACACATAGGGAAATGTTGATGTGCTTGAGTAGTATTCGATCAGTGTTGGAGTAGGAATATAGGTTCGCTCACTTCAGCTGAGCTCAGGAGTTTTCTATACATTGTTGGAGTAGGAATATATGTTCGCTTTCCTCACCTGAGCTCAGGAGTTTCCTATACAGTGTTGGAGTAGGAATATATGTAATCGCTTTCCTCAGCTGAGCTCAGGAGTTTCCTATACAGTGTTGGAGTAGGAATATATGTTCGCTTTCCTCACCTGAGCTCAGGAGTTTCCTATACAGTGTTGGAGTAGGAATATATGTTCGCTTTCCTCACCTGAGCTCAGGAGTTTCCTATACAGTGTTGGAGTAGGAATATATGTTCGCTTTCCTCACCTGAGCTCAGGAGTTTCCTATACAGTGTTGGAGTAGGAATATATGTTCGCTTTCCTCAGCTGAGCTCAGGAGTTTCCTATACAGTGTTGGAGTTGGAATATATGTAATCGCTTTCCTCAGCTGAGCTCAGGAGTTTCCTAAACAGTGTTGGAGTAGGAATATATGTTCGCTTTCCTCAGCTGAGCTCGGGAGTTTCCTCACTGATCGTAGGAGTTTATATATGAACTAAAGTAGAAGTGTACAGAAACTAACGAGAATTCCCCGAAGTTTTTATCGAAATCTTCATAATACCATCGTCCACACATGTAGTTGACCATGTGCATAACTTTTCACACTGTTTGCGATGATGAGCTGCCAGGAGTCGCGAGTATACTGGTTATGTACCCCGTCACTGTCGCGTTGTTGTAGGCACGGATGTTTATATATCCACCCGAGTGTGTGACGAGGATGAGGGCCTGTTGGGCATCTGCGTTGAGGTCGAGATCGGGTTTGGAGAAGATGCTGGGAAAGGTATGTGGGACAGACTGTTGACCAGTGAAGGTCGATGATTAACTTCATTGTAGTTGTGTGTAGCGTGATGGGCTGAAGTTGAGTAGTTCGCTCATTGACGTCGGTTTTGTTTTTGAACTCCCTGATATTACGAGGAGTTGCCGAGCAGCGGTGAGGTTAAATTACTGTTCAGAATGCAAGATCACACATTATTTCATCTGAGCGTTGTCTCTGCTGTTATCAGTTTTCGGTCCATTCTCTTCCGGAGAGGAAGGTGACGGAGTGTCCCTGATCGCAGGACGGGATCCAGACCGTTGTTCGGTGGTGCTCACGGATCCTCAAGTCAGCAGCGTACATTGTAAGCCTTGTTCGTGGTGGGGTGTCGAATTCACTACGTGATGTGAATTCGTGAACGAATGTATGAGGGTTGTGGTCAGGTGAGATCGTATGGTGTCCAGATGGCGAAGGAATGGTAAGGATAAGGGATTTCTCCAGCACCAATAGTAAGTGATCTTAGCACAGCTCTGTGGTAGAGTATAGTGATCAGGGACGTGGCACAGAGTTAGACCCGAGGGTGATGCCCTGGAGAGTTCTCCGTATATTATATATGCGGGGGATGTTATCAAGGTTGGCCTATGGGGATGCGTTGTCTCTTTTTACTAGCATTCGGGGAGTTGTGGTTCATCGCGTCGGCATTTCTTGGAAAAATGATCATGTTCCAAGCTCATGACCGGAGTGATGACTAAGCTGTGGTTGGTATGACTCCGTGTTAGGCGGGTGAGGTTGCTTTCGTACTGTTCGATCGGCTCGCATGGTCTGGTGTGCCAGTGGATGTGGCGGATGGTCGAGGGGAAGGTCTGGGTGACGCTAGTGCTGCAAGCTCGTTGGTGAGATGCCCTCGAAGAATTGGAAATGAATTTTGTCACATTTTAAGCAGATAGTGGTCATACCACGCCATGCGTTACAAGTGGATTGTGTTTGATTCGGAGTGAACTACTTAGGAGTTCCTAATTAGTAACTCTGAGAATTGTTAGGCGTGTTAGGGCAGCTTCGTCCACAGAATAAGACTGCTAGATGATACTCGATGCAAGATCATATCGAAATCGATGGCACGATCCTCCTCAGATGCTGGTCCCGACTCATCAGGAGTTACCTAATGCCCTTCCAGTACGGTCAAGGCATCGAGGGAGTAGTAGTAGGAGTAGGAGTAGAAGGAGGCCTGTAGCGGCTCGTAGTGGCCACCACCACCACCATCATCGTGGCCTGCCTACTAGGGGAGTTCATTCTGTGGCTACTGATCGCGATGTGTCGAGATCGGTAAGTGGATATCATGTGTAGTCTCTGTATGCATTGTCCGTCAGTTCGTCGAGGACCCTGAGAGAGATGGTGGAGCGCCCAGCATATCCCCAGCTGAAATTTTCCATGCGCGGCTTGAGATGCTGTCACTACAGCGAGAATCTCGTATGGTAAGAACCTAACGAAGTCAGGCCTATCATTTCTGCTGGGTTGAATCGACCTAGTCCAGACTGGGTCGTAGAATGAATTTCACGGAATGCGCGATCATCTAGCGGCTGGTTTGAAGATATTACTAAGAGTGTTACACAGTGCTGGTAGTTTCCTCACTTATCACAGAAGTTTACATACAAATTCGGGTAGAGGTGTGCATAAACCAACAAAAATCTCCCAAAATTTCCTCCCAGAATTCGCATAACGTCACCAACACATGTCGTCGAGCAAGCACATATTTTCCAGCACTGGTTTTACACGTGTTAACGGAAATATTCGGCGATGTTTTTATCGTAGGCTCCATCAGTGCCATCCGCGCCAAGAGAGTCCCAACTCCGGTGCCTGGTAGTAACTCTGGCTGACTGTAATGCCCTGCTTGGCACGTGGGCTGAATTCCTGTCATTCCATAAACGTGTTTGATAGTCAATTTGAAGTTATGAACTTGCGCCCGAAAAGCGTGCGCCCGACTATGTCGTGCTCGACTGTGGTATGTTGAGGAATTTCTGTTGCGCTCAGGATAGTATCCTCCGTGATTTCCCACCCACTGGTGGTAACGCTGTGGATGGAGTAAAGAGCGGGGATGAAAACCTGGGGAAGAGTTATGGAAATAGCGCTCAAGTCGACGATGAGGATGCTTGTAAAGTTTGCTATGAGAGGCCAATCGATACGGTGAGTGTACGGCTTCTCTATAGTGCGTGCCGCATGTGGAGAATATGCGTGTTCTTTTTTGGAGGTATTGATAGTGAACAACTTGTCGCAATCATAGTCTTGAAAGATCACTTTTATCACATCCCATGTTCATAGCAAGCGTTATAGTTTCAGATCGGTTCTGATTAATCTCGGGAAATAACGCGCATTTTCTACAGTTGCATCTCAAATTGATACGCACTGTTTTTCACTCTATGTCTCTATGGGGGGTGCTGCCTGGGCCGAATGGTTGAAGCATCATTTCAAAAGTTTTTCTCTCTATTAGGTTCTAGTACCTTGTGGTCACTTTGTAGTCTGTAGTGCCTGCGTGTTGAGGTTGGATGGTACTGACAAGCAGTGTCCGATCTGTCGTACTACATACCAGCTGGCGCAGAAGATTTTCAAGTAACCTTTCGATGACTCTCCTCCACTCCTGGCTCACCGAGCTCGGAAGCTATGCTTGGTCTCCTCGTTGTGGATCTACATACTTGCATGATCTTAGGCATATAGGACGTCTACTTGTGCTAGCAGCAGTGTGTTGAAATTGTT
Organism: Perkinsus marinus ATCC 50983; assembly: GCF_000006405.1. Lineage (NCBI taxonomy): Eukaryota > Perkinsozoa > Perkinsida > Perkinsidae > Perkinsus > Perkinsus marinus. The sequence goes on from NW_003211397.1 coordinate 602,970, forward strand.
ATCATAACAGTGTTATTGATGTTTGACCAACATCCATAGCAGTGTCAATCAGTGTCGCTGGAGTTGAAGTATTGGAGTTGTCGGATGATATTTGGTGGCAGGTCTTAGCCGGAAATTCTGCTTGGGAAGCTCCCGCAAGTCTACGTAATGCGACTACCTTCAATGCAGCCTTTCTGTCTGTACTAGCGTCATGTCAGAATTGCCTTGGTCTCTCCATCACCAGGGGGTTATGTTTGAATAGTTCGCTGTTAATCAATCTGGTCGTGTGTGTTGGTAGAATTTCCCAATATGTCAGCAGCAACAGGCCATGTGGCGGGGATGGGTTCAGTTGCCAGCTCTCCGAGGGATGCCATTAGCGGGTTGAAAGCCAACGTTATGGTAGTGCAGTCCGGGACAAAATTCTTGGACGGAACTGGTGTATTGGAAACTTCTGGTGTATAAAAATCGGAACACTTCTGGCGATGGGCTGTGAGAGCACTGTGCTCGTGTGATGATGGAACTAACAGGCCCTGAAGTTCGTGTGGATGCATGATTAGGTTTGTGCACGTGTGCGACCACTGTTCGGGTGTGGGGCGGAAGGGACATCACAGTGCGTAATCACAGCTGCTGATAAGAAGAGGATAGTAAGTTATCGGAAATGTATATCTCCTCGTCAGGGTTGATTCGAATATGATACTTTCGCCAGGTATTGGAAGACCCTCGTCATCGAGAGCTGCCGAAGGAATTTCCATTCGATCACGTCTTTGGTAATTTACTCTTTCGCGCCAACTCGTGCCTCGTTCTCGTACCTCTCCTTCCTCGTTGTCGGACGTGGGCGTTAGATGTCAACATCATGTGACTCAGACTCTTCTGTGACAACCTCGACCATATTCAAGACGCACGTCGCTCGAGGAATCGATGCCGCGGTGGGGTTGCATGCGAATTGTGATCCGTAGATAATCACGTTTGTTGTGGCAAGGTTCTATCTCACGTCCCCTGCACAGTTTTCGCACATGGAGCAAGCGGCAGTGGGAAGACCTTCACTATGCAGGTGAGAGGGATATGCGACATATTCATACTTATTCGTCGAGCAAGTCAATACGGAATTTTGAGCTGAAATCTTGAACCGCCTTGGAGATGTTCGCTGGCGGCTCGTCAGCTTGACACGATTGATGTCACGGAAAATAACAAGCTAGCTATCGACGGAGTTCACATCAAAATTCATCGCTCGGTAGCTGGCCACTATGTCCAGCACCTTCTCTACAATATTGGATATTACTGACATCATATGAGTGTTGGTGATTAACTTCTACCCGTTTTCATTGTTGACATACATATTCTCCAAGTGTTCGAGAAGCTACCACCAGTCGTCGGTCGCACAAGTTCGGGTCTCGATTGTACTGTCCGACAGTACATTCGTGGATGCTTAGAGAGCATGATTGCTCACGAGTAATTGGAGTCCTGGTGATGACTATGATAGTCGCGCTCATCATTATGGTAGCGTGCCGATTCGATGACAGGAAAATCTTCTATGGCCCAGACTGCTTGCGTACACATTCCAGTGACGACAACGACATGATAGACCCTTTTGGAGGTCAAGGCCAGCCTGTCGACCCTCGAGGATCCTCTACCATTAACAGTATAGATTTTGGGCATCTTGCCCGAAGCCCGGCATCTCGCCCTCGTGGTGTACCATACCCACGAGTTATCTACGCGGACAAAAACTGCTGCGGGTCGAGTCTCACTGTAAGACAGAGTATCTTCCCGGAGATGACTGTCAGACTGGACGCTTTCCACGTTATGCGCAGGTTCAACAAGGGCATGTGTCAAGTCGATCCACGATTTGTAAGCAAGTTTCGCGTCATGAAATTCGCGATGAGAGATATACATTTTACCGGAGTCTCCGGCCCGAAGACTTTGTTCGTCTATTTCGTTGTCTCGTTTCTGAGACGAGGAGGTCTTGTCCTCTATCAGTTAGACTATCTCACCGAGGTAAGTAGCAGCTAGGGTATAGCCTCGAGTAGCTGCGAAGGCTGGCAACAAGCTCGCTATATTTCACCACGGTCAAGCAATGATACTGCACTACGTTCAATGAGGGTCGATTGTAGATCTTCTGTTTGTGTGGCAGAGGCTATGTCAAGCCTCCTGGTCCTTGCGTTATACCGTTCATTTCGAGCGTTATTTGTTCCTTACAAATTGAAAGGATCCATTGTGTATCAATTGTTAGTTATGGTGACTCCGATTGAGTCACGAGATGAAGTGCGTTCATGATAACAGCGTTTGTATTGGCTTCTGATTTCAGGGCATAGAAGGTCAACCCGCTGAGCCAGTTGTTAGCGGAAACGAGACCGGCCTGATTCCTATGTGCGTGGAGCGGATCTTCAAACGAGTTACAAGTGAGATGTGTTCATTAGGAGGCAATATCAGATGTGTCCTGGAGATAACTCGAGTTCGTTGTAGGTGATATGATGGTGACGATGTCTGTCTTTGAAATCTATCAGGAGAAGGTTCGAGATCTCCTCGCTCAAAGTGCGCCTGGGCATCAGCTAGTATTCCTCCTTAAGTGGAGATGGATCTTTTTTGAACTTTTTTCTGCCGGAAAATCTGACTGACTCGAGCCTCGATTTGACTGCGAGGTCCAAGATATGCGCCCCGACACAACCGCATATCTAGCTGTATGGTTAGTCGGGTACTCCTTGCATCATCATGAAGTAGAAGCACATTAGAATCGGATCTCTGTGAGTTTTCCCAGATGCTCGTATCTTCCCTAGGTACGGATCAACAACATGCAGGTCCCGGTGGAGGAGGTCGCAGAGGTGTTGGGAGCGGTAGTCAACCCGCGTTGCTGGATAGAGACGGGGGTTTCCGAGATTTGAAGATGCTTGAGGATAGTCTCGGGCAGGTGATCACTCCTTAACTCGAGAGATTTGCTGCGTATCCTCGTTGATGGAACAGGTGACCATCATGGGTCTTGTCGAGCGAGAAGTGACAAGCTCCGGCGAGCTTCTCCAGGCGTATGAGGGGGCTATCAGTCTGAGAGCCGTCGGTAGCACCGCTATCAACCAGCAGAGTTCACGGAGTCACTGCACACTCCAGATACAGGTGAATTGCGATTTTTCTGGTCGCCGGAAAGAACTGTTATGACAGGTCCAAAAAAGGCAACGCAACGCACCTGCAGGTGCTCCAGTAGCATCTTCCGGAAGAGGACGGAGGTCAGAATAAAACTTACTCGTGAACTCCGTTGCTCGCATCATCGTAGGGATTCTTTTCAGGTCGGGTCTGTCTTTCCATGAGCAGAAGAAAGTCGTGCCGATGGGTCGAATCATGCTGGTGGACCTCGCTGGCCTTGAGGACAATCGTGTGGTGGGTCGCTCGAATGAGTCGCTCCCTTCAGGGAGTCTGCTTCCTCTAGACAGGAAATGTCGGCGGAGCTCTGAGAGAGTCTACAGCGATCAATACAAGTCACTTTGCGCTCGCCCGAATGCTCTGGGCCCTCAAGAAAAATAGAGTAGATGATGAGATGTGCTGATTAGCCGATGTGTATTTTACGCTTTAGAATGTGCCCTACCGTAATTCAAAGCTAACGAGGCTCTTTCAAAACTCGATGGAACCCAGCATTCCTTTGCCGGTGAGTGTTCTTGCTATTGGGTGAAGCATCTCACTGGCAGGCGCCTCCCATGGTGTTAATGTTGGTAACGGTGAGTCCCGCTACTAAGCGTTTCCAGGCGACTTACAACACTTTCTCGGCGATACAGGTTATTTCCTGTTTGAGTACAAAGCAATACTAGCTGCCTGTCAGATAGACTACAAGACGATCTCGGCCGAGGAGTGCGAGGGCATAAGGGAGGAGGCGGTGGCAGCTGTGGCTCGAGACCGAGAGATGATCGACGTTGATGATGACGATGATGTGGATGCCATGTCGGTCACTTATGAAGGGTGATCTCACCCTCGCTGCTATCGTGTTATGCTCGTGTGCCGTTCAGGAGCGAGGACCCCAATCCCAGTGGGTTTCTAAGCCCGCATGATTCTCTGCTCATCGACACGCGGCCGCCTCTGCCAAGGGTATGCTCACCTATTGCGTGGTCTTTCGGTTTTTGAGTAAACCTTTTTTTGTGGGTGATCTCGGGAAAGATCCTCTCCTTCTGAAGGATGAGGCTCGTCTCGAAGGCCATTCCAATCGTGCTAAGGACGATTTTCAGGACGATCGTTCTATGTGCCCTGTAGTGGAAGAGGAAGAGAGTTTGAAGGATGTGGACATACGAGACGATTACACCGATACGGACTGCGTAGAACCCATCAGGTTGGCGGTTTTAATCTTGTTTGCTTGAAGAGCCTACCACGGCTCAGACCATCTCCCAAGAAGCGCAGCCGTCTGGAAGGTAACGCCGCTGGTCGCGCATCAATGGCACAACTGGTGGTGAACCAAGACGTGACACCGAAGGGGAGAAGTAGAATGCCATCGGGGACTGTCACAAGGTCGATGTCGCAGAACGCTAAAGGTGACTCGGTTAGTCGTGCTTGATGTGAGGGAGTTCCTCCAGGAGTGGTAGGCGCTGTTGGTGGAGGAAGATCTAGAAGCTTGAACCCGGCGCCGACTCGTCGAGGAGCTGCTGCTAGGCGTCTGACAGGAACTCGATCGGTCGCTGATATCCAAGCTGATCAGTAAGGTCGCTCTTCTTCTTGCTAAGGTTGTTTTGGTGCTCGCAATCAGTGAATAGCTTACTAGTATCATCTGCTGTAAGTGGTGGCATCTAGTTGTTGTTGTTGTAGTGCGGCAGCTGAAATGGATACCGTCGTGAAGAAAGCAGTGGCCGGTATTGTACAGTCCATCAGAATTAAAGCCATCGAGATGATCGAACAGGTGGGTAGTCTTCAGCTTTCTCGAGAGTATCTGTCGTGTCAGGAGCTACTGCCCACCGTCGAGGCGATGGCGGAGGCTGGTATCAGAGAGGCTCTGGCTACTGGCACCTCGGATGGTCGCCGAACACGATCAAGTGAGTACCACAGGAGAGGGTCCAAGCGCTGAATGGTGTTTTGGTCAGGCTCATTGGACATAGTCGTCGAGTCGCCGACCTCTCAGCGTAAGGATTGACGTCCTACACGTGCATCTGTTTGTAACATACTGATCACTGCTTTCCCGTATCAAATTAAAAGCCCTTTTGTCGTCGATGCCCTGTCCAGTCGAGAGAGCGTAGGTAGGCTAACGAAATCACTATTGGTTTCGCTCCCCTATGTTCATGATGCTGCTATCACCGATCGATACTGCGCACGTGCCTTATGGTTTGAGTTATAGTGCGGGGTGGCCTTCCGTAAGGGAGCGGCCACAGAAAACTGATATGGGATTCCCACAATGGGGATTATTCATTGTAGTGCTAGTGATGGATGTTACAGTAGTTATACTCATCTGCACTGTAAAGGGCCGCGGAGGCGCAGCGAACTTTTCTGGAAGGTTTTTCTGACAGAATTCTAGACGTCAGGCTCACACTTGTTGACACCACAACTGAACCGTATAGCCCTTCGCGAGATCTTCCAATGGGCACTACTAGGGTCGCACTGTGATGAGAGAGATCCCAAGTAGCAGTCAGTATGTAGGCTAACGCAATGAGGACTCGTCTTGCCTCTTATGTTCATGTGGCTGCTAACATTAGTTGATATTGCGTACACGTCCGATGCTTCGTGTTGTAGTGTGGGTGGGACGGGTACAACCGTCGGTTGTATGTATGTCTATCGAAGGGTCGTCGTGGGAGACAGGATCACACTGGGAAGTGTGATGTGGCGGCCCGCCAACGGCGAGATGTGAAGCAATGTGACATGTTTCGGATGCGGGTGGAATATTCGATCACACACGAACTGAGTCTCAGACTGAGACGGTCTTGGAGTCAGAGTCCCGGAGGACAAATTTTCAGCTCAACAGATGTGAACTGGTTCTATCGTGTAGCGGTTAGCACTCTGAACTTCGAATCTGGCTATCGGGGTCCGAAACCCGTTAGAACCTTTGTCTGGGTGGAATTGTCGACTGCCTTGATTGTCACGAATCATACCTTCTAGGGTCATACGGTGATTCATTATCGCTTATCCTATGAGGGCTACGCTGACACAGTATACTGGGGTTACACAAACAAGATGATCGAGATGTACTGACACGGGATTTGTGCCCACATCTCAAAAATTGTTATCACTGACACTAGCGCTAGAGCGCTGATAGAGTGACCACGCTTCTCGGGTAGTGGACCTGAAAGCAGGTTAGTGTCCCAGCAAGGAAAAGGGAAATCGACCAATTTTGGTCACATAAGTACGTCTCGTATCATCACATTAGTACACACCATGAAGAAATGATAATGAAGATCAGAGAGATATTATTTTCATAGTTCCCATATGGAGATGTATATCTATTAGTAATGAACAGCCGAGGACCACGCTTCTCGTGCAACACCACTGCAAGATGGGGAGAAATTGGCTGATTTCATGCTGCGAGGACTGTGCGGCCGCTGGATGCCATATTTTAGGGGTATGGACGCTATCCGAAAGTCTGTATTCACTACAGTGTAGTTTGCCGCACGATAATGATGTTTCCGTTCGTATACCACTGCATCCTACCTACCATTCTGTTTTATATCACTGCTACGTCACAGCGTCGTGTGTCGCGCGTTCGACTCTCCAGTGGGTACGACATGCCCTTGTTGGGGTTGGGTCTGGGTCATTACAAAAACGAGACTGAAGTGGAAGAGATGGTCCTGATGTTCTTGGAACTAGGCGGGAGGCACATCGACACTGCGATAGTGTACGTACATTCGGCGATTTCTGGCACAATACACGCAAGTAACAGGTACGAAAATCAAGGTGCTGTCGGCAGAGCTGTGAAGAAATCTGGAATACCACGGGAAGAAGTCTTCATCACATCGAAGATACCTCCACAAAGAATGGGCTACGACTCAACGTTCAAGGCTATCCTGGAGATTGTCGAGGAGATTGATCTCGGCTATATTGATATGATACTCATTCATTGGCCCTCGCTGTTGGAGACGACGTTGCCATGTAGGAAGGAGGCTCTTCGGCCTCTGAAATTTACGGTGCGACGTTCCACACTTTCTCATCCAGCGAAGAGAGCACTGAAGTTTCTCTGTTATGACAAGGGCCTATTTGATACCATCATAACAGGTACAACCAACGATGGCAGCTGGAAGCATTGTAGACTTGGTTCCTGGGCTGCTATGGAACAAATGGTACATGCCGGCTTGGTAGGGAAAATAGGATACTCAACGATGCGAATCAATGTCTCTTGTTAACAGGTCAGAAGCATTGGCGTCAGCAACTTTGGAACTCGTCATTTGGAAGAGCTTAGACCTTTCGCTTCACTATGGCCACCAGCGACCAATCAGTTTGAGGTTCACCCTTTGCTGCCCGAAAATGACCTCGTCAGCTATTGCCGAGCAAACGGTGAGTGTTTTAATGGAGTTCGTGCATCACTACATTCGATTGTTTGCCCAGGTATAGCTGTTACGGCCTACGGCTCGTTAGGGGGACCACAGCGAGCGAAAGAGTTCACCAACTCGAGTGTTCTGCGTGCAATTGGTGAACGATACAACAAAACTCCAGCACAGGTAGGCTTCTCGTTGACAACTGATAGCGTCGCAGCTCGTCGTGAAGGTGCTCTTGCGCTGGGCTCTGCAGCAGCAATTCGCTATCATACCGATGAGTCGGAAGAGAAGTCGAATGATCGAGAACTTGGACGTCCTTGATTTCATTCTGAGTAGAGACGACTACCACTCAATAGCTGAATTTGTGATT
>NW_003211397.1:610836-627230 GCF_000006405.1 Perkinsus marinus ATCC 50983
TATCGAGCATCAAATCTCGGTTCAAAAAATAATATGCCCTATACAACGACTGCAGACCTCTTTCGGCTCGGCAGCACTCTCCGGTCACAGTCATCTGGCGTCGCCGGACTGGCGACATCACGATCGTTAAGACGTGACGTGCAAGACGTACAAGTGCGACTGTCGCGACGCGTCTAGTGGTTGTCAGCGGCTCCCGACATCAGGCAGTACCATAGATCTCCGTAAAATAGAATCGAGAATTTCTGATCAGAGGAGGGCAGTCCCGTGTAACACGGGCCGTGTTACGTGCGATCTGGGAAGCGAGAAGGTGAAACCCGACTGATGGCGTTCTAGAAGGCCGAATACGGAAAACCATGAGTCGTTAACCACAGCACTAGCCTTTCCAACACGCAAGTTTCTAACACCATCATACAGTACGAGGATACCATCCGACCGTGTTTGGGGTGTTACGGTCGGCCGACTCGGTTGGTTTGGACGGTTCCTCAACGCGACTAGTACTCATGTGAAAATGGAGAGTAAAAATACAGACTTGAGCCAGATGGCTACGGAGCTATCTCACATGCTCATCATCTCAATTTAATTAGCAACAATGATAACTCAAACACCTAATCTCAGCATCATATATCTATCCTCTGGCCTTCCTGCCTGTCGTTACTCACTGGAGCATTTCGCGCACGCCCGATAATAATAGCAGATCATTCGGTGCCGCGACACGCCTCCCCCTCGGAGATGCTTCCAGCGTTATCTTCGGAATCGCCACAATCCCACTGCTCCTCGTTCAATCTCAATATCTCAAATGCACTCTGGCCCGGATCCGCTTCGTCCAAACATATGAGTACCTTCTCTGCCAAGTCCTTCACTACAGTACCCCAATGCAGCTGCTGTGTGCCGTCGTCGTGCGTGAGCTTACATCGAATCCTCATACCTGCTCTGTCCGGCAATGGCATCGACTCATAGTCTCTCCGCACTTGCAGTGGACATAAATTGAAGTGATTCTCCTCCGTTAAGCGCTCACCTTTACTTCCGACGATCCGGACTTTGTAGCGACGAGTGCTCAGAACCCGTACCACGAATCCAGTTCTCCACAACATGCTGTGCTTCTTCGTTGGTTGGTATATCATCACTGGATCTCCCACTCGGAATGCAAAGTCCTTACTTACTGATGGCGTTCGTCCCAGTGACTGCAATACCTTCCTGCGTTTCTCCGGCCAAAAATCGTTCAAAAATCGCCGCAGATTCGCTTCCCTACGACGCTTCCATTTCCCTTCGACACCCTCCTCTACCTGCTGGCCCAGCAGTGCTGGGTGCTATCCATCAGCGCAGCTCCGCCTCCCTCCCTGCGGATATAACCAAATCTGAGGTCATCCGCTGTCATGCCTTGACATATCCTTGGTCACCAATATCCGCCGATGACAAGGGAGATCTATTGAGTGTCCACGCGATTTCATCTGCCAGATCCTGTTTGAGTGCCGCCATAGAGTCTCCACTCCAATCCGACACCTTATATTGTCTTAAAATTGTTCTGGCCGCTCGCACTGCACTCCTGTGATGGGTTTCTGCCGCTGTAGTCCACGGTGCTCTGGGATTGGCTGGAACGAAATGAATGTTCCATCCCGCTAATTCAGGATCCCTTGCCACTGAATCCCTGGCAATCGCATTATCGGCTACCACCACTGCGAATCCGCCTTCTCTCCTCTGAGCCCTTCTGATCGCTGCCGCAATACTTGAGGAAGTCTGGTCTGGTATGGTGATCCACACCACGCTATATGTCATGAGGCAGACCACAGACAGATAGAGAAGACCCGATCCCAACGTAATGGCATCCACCGACACAGCATAAAAGGGCTCCTTACCTGCTCTCAATAGATTCTCTGGTGAAAGATCCGAGATACCCGCCCCTGAGAGCCCCGGGATATTCTCCACTCCCGCTTAGCATTTTTGAGCTGACAAGTAACACATACTGCAAGCTCATCATTCGCAAGTCGCTTCAATGATGGTGCGAAGAAACCAAACTCTATCGCTCTTTCTACACTGGCATTCGGACTGGCATGCCGCAGCTTCCTGTGAGCACTACGAATGAGTAATCTTCTAAAACCCATCCTCATCTTTGGTACATAATACGCCCAACTGGTAGCCGCATCTGTGCCATTAATCAGATAGCGTGCTATGCCATCGTCATCAATCCTTATGCATCCCAATGATCGGAGTGCCTTGGCATCCATTTCATCTGCCCATCCCAGCTGCAACGATCGCGAAAAAGATATCTTGTCTTCTTCCTGATATGCCACTGGATACTGCACATCTGAGAGTGGATACGCCGCAACCGCTCTTCTCCACAAGATGAAGGAGAAACGTAGGGCTTTCCATACTTGGAGTGCCGCATAGACATCGTACGATACCAACGCCAAGTCATCCGCAAGACTCGGACATTCCACTCTTCTCCGACCGTGTAATGATGTTTCCTCCGGAACATAACACACACTGGGGTTGGGAGAGCCTCTCCCGGAGAGGAGTTCCAACTCTCGGCTTGATGCCGAGTGGTGGAACTCCCAGAGAGTCTCTATTAGAGACTCTCTGGTCGTGGGCTAACCCTATTTCGCTTCGGCACCCTGCCCTCCGCAATTCGAGGCTTGCCCGCCCCCGCCTTTGGGGCTAAGCCCTATTTCGCATTCATCGGGAGACCACACTCGACCGTTTTGCTTTCTAGCAAGAGTCCGTTGAGGAAAAGTAAGAGAAGGCAAGATACGCAAGTGAGGAGTTCTTGGAGAATGTTGTTGACTCTGGCAGCTGTTCTTATCACACGAGCATAGTAGGGTCCAAGCTGAACCACGTCTTCTTGCTCGAAGGGCAACAGGCTTTCGCCGTCACTTGTGAGGGTGCTTATCCTTCTTGGCAGCTGCGCCTCGAAATTTGTAGGGGAACCTTTCTCAAGAGCTCCTGTGGTGTAGTGTGGCCTCCTGTAATCGCAGCATGTATGATTCTATCTTGGAAAGAATCTTTACCGGGCGATTTGGCCGTTTTATGGTGGCGGAACTCCTCATGCATCTGCCTCGTACAAATTGTCTCATTTCCTCATAGCCTCTTTCATAATTCCTTCCTGATGTGCCGTGCCTGTGCCCGCTCCCAACAGCTCCGTCTCCAGCTCGACCGAGGGGTACCAACGGTCTCGACTAAGGGCAGTAGAAGTGGGTCGATAGCCTCTGATTGTTCTTCAGTGGTGCCCAGTACTAAGGTAAGGCATTCTATTCCTATTCGAGGCCTTCTACTGGGTTTTTAGGCGTCACCTACTGATTCCTCGACGGCGCCATCAACCCCGTGTTCGGTCGAAGCTCCACCGATGAAGGTTTCTGTGGGCTCCTCCCCTACTACTACCATCCCTAGCACCACGAGGCCTCTCTGCGCGTATTTCAAGAACGACAGATGCCGCATGGGTAATGCATGCCGATTTGCGCACTCATTGAAAGAGCACAAGAACCCGAGGTTGATTTTGATGAGGAGATTTCCCCAATGCCAGCAGTCTGTCGGCCAGGTGAGCTTGCCAGTCTTCCCCTGCTAGTAAGTGGTCCCTTCCAGAGTCCCTATGTGGCCCAGCCGACGGTTGTGCCCAATCCATGTTACGCTTACGTGGCTCCCCCTGTACAGGTGAGTTCCCTCGCAGGGCGTCCTCGACAGTTATCAGTGGCTTCCCTTCAGCAACCTTATGAAGGACCAGCCTTTCCTGTAGCCAGCCCCAATGGGCCTATGGCCGTGCCGCCGCCACCACAGGTGGGTAGTTGGGTTCGTCGAGGGGAAAGTTACGGTATGATCTCAGATGTATTATTACTACCAACCGGCCGCTCAGGCAGCGCCTCCTATGTATTACGCACCAGTTATGGTGCAGAAGTCCCCCGGGGGCCCTTCGGTGGCCCCTGTAGTCGAGAATCATTAATATTATGACTTTCTTGGGGGAGTTTGTCATGCCCTCATTCCCCTAGGGTGTATAAGCGTTCCCCTAGCGAGTTAGTACAATTCCTCGTGCCTGGTGGTGGACCTGCCACCTCGAGGCAGATGTGAAACGCTCTTATTTGCAGAGCATTCTCGCTGCTACACTATTTATGCTACTTGGCGACCTCTGGTAAGACTCCCCTTCTCTGGTTGTTCCTTCCCTACTGATCGTCGTTCACTACTGATTCTCGTAATTGTTGTTTTGACGTATAATTCTTCCCTCTATTCTGGACGTTGTATAGAGTGTGCTCTCTGTGTCGGATTGTTTGTAATTCTTCATCACACTGGCGTGTGTCGTACTATTCTTACTGATGTTCCTACTACAAGTCCAGGTAGCTCCTCAAGCAAGGCATTGCCTATCTCATCGCGGTTCCGTCTTCCGTGATGGTGTACGGTTGTGTAGGAAATCGTTTGTGTTGATTAATGGGACGAATAGGAGTCTTCAGCATTTCTCTTGGGTCATGTCTATCTCATCAAATCTGATGTCCTCCGGTGCTGAGGACGTCGATATTCAGTATGCGGAGGCGGAGGGCTCTAAGGTGAGGTTCCATGGTTGGTGTACAGTGCGGACCAAAGAGTTATGCATATGTAGATTTCCGAGATGCTTTCATACGACTATAGACTACATAACGCTTCCTAAACGTTGGTGTCATCAATCGATTCACATTGTTATCATGTTGATATTATTCAAAGTTGACTTTCGAGGGCTAAGTTGAAAATACTACTTTGCATAACGGTTTGGTCCCCACCGTAGATCGTACTGTGATTTGTTGTTAGGGTGGTGTTGGTCGTCGAGGAGGAGTAACAACGCAGAAGCCTATATGCGGATATTACAAAAAGGACCGCTGCCAACTTGGCCCAGATGTGCCGGTGAGAATTACGGTAGATGCTCTCCGATAGTGTAGATCTTGGGTTAGGTTCGCGCATAGTTCTGCAAGAGCCATTCGAATCCCCATCTGATTTCAGCGCGGCGAAGGGTGGCGAGAGCGTCCCGGAAGAAGCGGGGGTCGTCGTCATCGAGTACAGCGAGCATCGCTAGCAGTTGTGATGTGGCCTCAACTCTCGATGTGAGGAATAGGAGCTCCTATTTGGTCGTAATGTTTTTCCAGGATTATACCATCTACACTGATGAAGTGGTTGGAATTGACGGATATGGTCGAGTGGAGCATCCGATGGGAGCTTATGGGGAGTCCTCTCAGGCTATGTCGATGGTAATATATCCATGTTAGTATGAACTCCCTGATGTTGCCCTTAGACCTGTCCTGGTTACTACACAGTAGATTGTTGCTATGCCGCTCCAACGTGTAATGGCGTGGCTAGAGGCAACGACATACCATCGTTCTCGATGTCGTATGGGGTGTATATAGGCAGACTGAAACCGGAGGTAGTCGGTCGCTTTAATTTGATCAAGTTGAAGTCGTTCATCGTCGATACGGAGCATCATATTTGTTCGTTTTTTCGACAGGGAAGAATGTCTTGGTGGGCGCTAAATGTCGGGTCTCGAAAGTCGACTGTGAGCCACTTGGGACGCATTGTGGCATGTAGTGTTCGAGCGTTTACTATTATCAATCTGCACGGTTCTGGGTGGTGGTTTTCTCGATCGCCCTCATATATCAGTAATGGTTCCGTTTCAATTTAATATATATAATAGCTGATTGTCACATCTATACTCTGGAGAAGTCTCATTAGTTAACGAGAAACGCAGATATTTTTTTGTTCTTTTTACCTCGAAAGAATTACGCTCCTCAGGTGGAGTCCTGTCCGGTCCGTCCGCTCCCAGTCGGTTGTGCGAATTGTACCCGAAATGTAAGTTGAAATTATATCAGGATTTTGAGTATCTTTTAGTTTAGTTGCCTTTCTTTCCTTACGCTGCCACTGCGGAGGAGCTGAGAGCATGCGCACCAGATCATTATGAAGATTAACGTATTTTTATCACATTTATCACAGCACCCAGATCTTGTCTAGGGTGACAGGGAGGAGGTTTGTTTCCGTCGTTTCGTATTGGCCTGTCTGTCACCCTCGATGAGGGTGTGGTGTGCTACCATTGCATGAGTACTATAGCACGTTAACGTCTAGGGCGTCTAGTCCTGTGAAGACGTTACTGTATTAAGTCACGAGTAGTCAAGCTACTCGACGTTTATATTGCTGATTTTTTGCATCGCTGGATACGGGATGATGGTCTGAGGATTAACAGAATCCGACTGAGGCGAGAAGTGGAAGATTTGAGGGACAAAGTTCATAATTATTGTCTCCTTGGAAGAGTTGAACGGAACGTCTATGACATGATGATTGCGTTGGTTAATGATACGCGATGAGGTTGGCTCAGCCGGTTCTCATGGAGGTCTTATGGTGACAAGAAGGGAACATTGGGTATAATGGAGTTTCACCCTAGGGATATGAAAAACATATTTCACGACTAACGTAAACCGCGTTTTCCACAGAGTATTACGCCACTTCACGTAAAACGGATGAAAGTCCGACGATATAAAATATGATATTATTCTCTATGGCTTTTTCCATATGAACATAGTAGTCACATGCAGAATACCTTGTAGTAGAATATGTTATATTTTTGGAAAGTCTGACGGAGAGTGTTGCAAGTGTTAGAAAATGCGGTTTGGAAATTGTCATTTACCGTTAAGGACTCAGCCCGAGGGCGCCAGTCTGAAAAATAGATTTCGACGATGTTGAAAATGATAGGGTAAAGCAGTGTGGGAGAATATGCACATGGTCAGCAACTACATGTGTTGGTGATAATATGAAAATTCTGAAGAGATTGGTCTCTGTACATTTCTAACTGGGTTCGTGTGTAAATTTTGGCAGTATAGTGGGGAAATTCCTGAGCTCAGGTGCTGAGGAAAGCGATTACATATATTCCTACTCCAACACTGTATAGGAAACTCCTGAGCTCAGGTGCTGAGGAAAGCGATTACATATATTCCTACTCCAACACTGTATAGGAAACTCCTAAGCTCAGCTGAGGAAAGCGATTACATATATTCCTACTCCAACACTGTATAGGAAACTCCTGAGCTCAGCTGAGGAAAGCGATTACATATATTCCTACTCCAACACTGTATAGGAAACTCCTGAGCTCAGCTGAGGAAAGCGATTACATATATTCCTACTCCAACACTGCGATAAAGCAACAAGACTTACTGATAAGCGATTCAGTTTTCTCCCTATTCATGGTTCTTGAAAACTGCGGTGCTGCCGGACTATCACCACTGGTGTCAACGATTGAGCCAGGAGCAACTACTCCCTCGGAAGGGAATCTGGACGGCTTTCGCTCGTCAGAAGAGGTCGACTCGACGACGACAAATTGGATGGAAAATTGCAGTGAAGGAATGACGAATGATGAGGGAAATTTGACTGCATGTGAGAGCGGTTCGTTAGGAGATACTACTATACGGCGTAATATTTTACTTTCTGTTTTCGGGGAGGCGAGACCGGCGGTGATTTTCTTCGAGTGTGTGGTAACTGGTTCGAAAGAGCGGTACTCAGGACGGCTTGTTGCGGCACCGAAATTGCGATTTTATTATTTTCATTCATCTGGAATTCACCATTATAACTGTGTTATTAATACGCTTGACCGTAACGGTGGTGTGAGCGTGAGGAACGGCGACTGGGGGAATCCGAAGTGGTCGTTGCGATGGGATAGCAATAGTAAGGCTGAAGTTCTGAAGAAAATGCACGCCCTTCAGAAAACGAATCATTTTCCAGGATCGTTTCAAATGGGGTGGAAGGATTCGTTATATGTCAACATTGAGCGTTTGCAACGGCGATTGGAATCTGGTGTTAAGAGTATTATTCCACGAACATACAATCTCCCTAAGGAGTTTCACAGATGGAATGCTGACAGGATTAGGGCGAGGTGTGGTAGGACCATGTGGATATTCAAGCCCCGGAGTTCTAGCTGTGGTCGCGGTATACAGCTGGTTAAAAGTAAAATGAGCGGAGCGACGCTGAAGAAAATTGCGAAGAAAAATGGTATCATTCAGAAGTACATCAGCAACCCTCTGTTGCTGAATGGCTTCAAATGTGATCTACGACTGTATGTATTGACACTGTCTGTGGACCCTCTGAAGATCTACTTATTCGACGAGGGCTTGGTTCGAATCGCCACTTTACCGTATGTTAACAAGGGGCGTTCGAAATCCCGATTTATGCATCTCACGAACTATAGCGTTAATAAGAAGAATTGTATATTTGTGAAAAACGAGGATATGCACTTTTTCGGTGATGGCAGTTTGGGAGAATTTAGTGACAGAGGTAATAATGATGATTGTGTGTTGTCCACGAGCTTTCGTTCAGGTTCAGCTCGGTCCGAATGTGCGCCGTCTGTCGCAAGCACTAATATGAGTCATAAATGGTCGTTACGGGAATTGCAACAAAACTTGATGGAATGCGGGGTATGTCGCAATTTTCCGCTAGTGAATGCGTGTGCTTAATAGGAGTTTTATGTATTTTTTCATTGTAGCTGGACTACGACAAGATGATAAAAGATGTGGAAGATGTTATCATTAAGGTGAGTGCTTGGCAGTGTTGGCTTTCCTCAGCTGAGCTCAGGAAGGAGTCTATGTACGAAATGCACAGTAAACGATGGGAATTTCCCAAAATTTCATAAAAATTTTATTTTGTCACCAACGTATGTGGTGAACATTTTTTCGCAGTGATACTCGGTTTTCGAATATGATGGCGTTTCGTTGCAATAGTGAGGTTATGTAAAATTTTTACAGTAATTCTTTTTAAAAGTAATTCGTTTACTGTAGTGAACTCAAATTTAATATATTCTTTATAATAGAATCTTCTGATGGAGTTGGAAGGAACGCATCCTTGATTGTGATATGTTACACCGTCCCAAATAGATGTGTTCGTTTCTCGCAGACGATTATTTCGGCTGAGCCTCAAATGGCCACAAACCTCCATCGGGCAACTAACTACACTTCGTGTGCGGAGCTGGATGCTCCTGTGCACCAAAATATATTCGAGGTGAATCGAACCGGGGGTCTTCCGGTTGCCAGTGCTACTGCGGTCGATAGATATACGGTTTCGACATTTTGCTTGATGCAAATTTACGACCGTGGCTCCTCGAGGTTAACGTGTGTCCGTCATTTTCCAGCTCAAGCCGGCTAGACAAACGCATCAAATCTCAGATGATCGCAGATGCATTCACACTTGTTGGTACTATATCGAATCCACGCCAAGCTGTTCAGCATTATATTAGGTTTCTGGCCATTTGATCGGTCAGGAGGGAAGATAAGAGTCCCACATCCGGGGAGTTGGAAACCTGATGGAACACAGAAAAGTACCAAGGCTGGGTCAGAGATTCGGGTTGAAATGATGATTACAGTGTTGGAGGAATATATGTTTGGTTTCCGCAGTGCTTGTGGGAGGTTACATACGAATCCGGGTAGAAGTTTACAGGAATCAATGAGAATTTCCCGAAATTTTCTCAGAATTTTATTTTGTCACCAACATATACGGTAGACCATGTGCATATTTTTGAATTGGAAAAATCTGGAAATTTTTTCCAGATTTTCCATGTCGATGTTTATCTTCTCACATTGGAGCTGATACCGCTTCGTGTGAATAGTTGCACGCAGGCACACGGAGCTCACTTCTTAACGAACTAGAAGAATTATCTTGTAGTACGGCTTCTCGCGGAGCACAACCTCTATCGAGTTTAACGGAAGCAGATTGGGCATCAATAATGGATTGGCACGATGAAGAACAGAGGGCTGGAGGTTTCAGGCGGATTTTCCCTACTCGGGATAACGCTGAGGTAGCCATATAACGACTCAGGTTCGAATCCCGGGTGGTGTCTTTTATTTCATCAGAAATACGGAAAATATCTGCTCACTGAGCGAGCATCAAACCTTCTATTTCGACTGTGGTTGGAGGCTGGCGGAGCGAAGGTGTTCGATCCGAACACGAAGGAGTTTTCATATAAACCTACAACGATTCCCGCTCAGGTGAGAAAGCTCTCCCATTCTACAGTGTGATGAACCAAACCGTTATGCAAAGTAGTATTTTCAACTTAGCCCTCGAAAGTCAACTTTGAGTAATATCAACATGATAACAATGTGAATCGATTGATGACACCAACGTTTTAGAAGCGTTACGTAGTCTATAGTCGTATGGAAGCATCTCGGAAATCTACATCTGCATAACTGTCTAGTTCGCACTGTATATTGCATGTGGTCATAAGTCACTGAATGACCCGTTTTCACCTAAACGGGATAACAAGGGAAATTGGAAAATTTTCCTGTCACAAAATTTCTCGAATGACAAAATAGAATTCCTGTACTGGTATGTCAGATATACTTTGATTGAGATAATAGGACCATCCATGCCTACCCCCATGTCGACTGTCTGTATTTCTTATCTATCTTGATGTTGTGTTATTCAGTCAGTCAGTGTTGGAACATGCGTTTGCTTATGAGGAGCACTATCTATGTTCTCTCACTACCTCTGAGAATTCACACCGAGTAAATACTCAGGTGGTGAGACAACTCCATATTTGAATAGTACACGGCAATTGAGGTGTAAATGTACAGAAAACAGCAAAAGTTTAATTGCACGTGATTGGCCATGCGCATCTCCACCGGATTATGGTAGTCATTCAGTTTCTACCGAGGCGTATTTGGTCACTTTTCATTTCGACTCGAATCCAATTTACAATCAACGATGAGGTCCGCAACTTCCTAAACTGACAATCAACGGCTCTCCGTAAAGTTTGTAAATATAGTGACGCCACAGATGATTTTACTGTTCAGAAAAATGAATTTTACTCTCCGCAAGATCCTGCACTTTGTTAGATTATCATTCGCTCTCTAGAACAATCTTGCTGTCTTGAGATCTTGATACTTTGTCGTTCATCATGAAACGGTTGAAGTAGTTCAGGGCGAAGTCCCAAAAGTGATTAAGTTAAGTTTTTCCATCTCTCTCCTGAGATTATCAACAGAGTCGTGTTGGTATGTACGGTAACGAAGAAGTTGACTATGGTGATGATGACAGTATTTCATCCTCTTGGGATGATACTGCTCAAACGTCGGACACTCATCTCTTTCATGGTGCATCATCCGAGAAAGAATGAGAGAGTGATACGGTTGAAACCAATACTGGCACTCATGGTGACGACCTTGCTTTCATGAAGAATATTCGTGCTGCTGCGCAGATGGTTACTCGAGCTTCTGGTGATATCGATTATACTGGTAGGAACCCTGTTGGCACGCCTCAAAGGGTCCTGGGTGTGAATATGGGGAACCCCATATATAAATGTATGGCTTTCAGATGCCCTAAGGGCAAAGATCTTGGCTCTTCAGTATTTGCTTGGGCTCGATCTTGGAATGTACAAACCCACCCTGATGGCCATGACTACACTATGGTTGAACGTGGGAAGCCTCGTTCATGGGATTACCCAAGGGTGTGGGATAAGATTTCTCAGGCCACGACAAATTGTCAACTTGATCCTGCTCCTCTACAACTGCTGGCTCTGTGCCTGGTCGCTCCGAGGGCCATCAGTGACCAGGTCGCCAATGGTGCTCTCAAGGATCTGAAGGATCACCAGACCTCTGACCTGCCAACTAACTCTTGTTTGTTAGCTTGGCAGGATGTCAACAATAAGCCATTTCCGAGTGAGATTGCTGATGCCTTCTCGAAGTTCATTGAGGGTTGCCGTCGCATGGTAAAGCAAGCTAGAGATGATATGGTTATCTTGAGTACGGCTGAGCGCCCACATAAGTACAATCCCATCCTACTTCTACGTGAATATGTCAGTCTCCCTGGCAAAGTCAAAGAACAGCCCCAACCATGGAGTCGAGTCCTCGTGAGAAAAAGATCATCGAGAAGATCGCTGAACACTCGGGCGGTTCTGAGATTAATTGGTCCATGCGACGCCTTCTTTATGTTGAGCTCATTGCTTCGAGCAAACGCTGGCAGTTGAAACGAGAATCACTGATGGGTTGTATGGAGCGCATCCGTACCAGTAAGTGTCCCGAAGATGTGATGGAGATATTAACGGAAACTGCCTATGAGGCAAAGTTCACTAGCATTGATACTCTCCTGAACTTGAAGAGATCTATATAGTGCGCCTGAACTATCTCGATGTTGGAGTACCCTCATCGTTTTCATCACCGAAAAGTTAACTTTCAACCCAGTCCACAAATCATCAACAACTTGGACTCACACATCATGAACATCATAAACATTAATACGAACGCAGGACAGTCCACTTTCCACGATAGTATGCCGCCATAGCTCTCAGGAATCTCTTCTCAGAAAGTCTCTTCTTCGAATATGAGGGTAGCGCGAACGTAAAAGCAGTGCCGCGGCCATACTCTGAGGAGTTCCAAGAATACGAAGTGTAGTGCTCGGTTGCAGTAGAGACCTTCGAGGCGATCTTCATTGTTATTCGTTTGTCGCCATCGAAAAAATTGTACCAAGAACGTTTCCGACGCATTGATTCACGCGATGAAAAGCGTGCTAGATATCTCGGATCAGTACTCTTGTAGGAGGTGTGTTCTTGATACGGGAAGTCTCGGGCGTGGATTCTCTCGAAAGTGTATTTCCTTTGCTGGTCCTCAATGGTACCTCTGAAAACAAGGTTGAAGGAATTCGGACGACGGTCTTTGGGAGTATCGCTTTGGTAGAGAATAGAAGTAGTGAAATCGATGGTAGGCTGATCGATATCGCAAGACAGCACTATGAGATGGATATCATGGGGAGCCTCAACAACGCTGAAACGAATCTTATCGACCGCCTTGCCGAGCTTGTTCTTGAGCTTGTCTAGAGCACTGGCTGAGTGTGAACTCTTCATCTTTTTCATGCGGACCTGGGTGGTGATAGAGGGGTAGGTTGCCACTTCGCAACTTCGGGTAATCACACTCTCACTTGAGCCGGTCGAGTTGTACATGAAAATGTCAGTAAAGTCACCTCCCAGTTCTTTGGAGACACATAAGCCGTTATTATCATCGTGGAAGTTGCAGTAAACATCGACAGGGACATCAGCAATGACACCAACATCGTTTATCGAGTCGACTTCGTCACCCATCTCTTCTACGATGTCATATCTTGATTCGACCTCGTCGCCCGTGTCTGTTACGTCCAGCAAACCTTGACTCTGCAATAGTTCGTCGTACTCATCCATAGTAAGGAACGTAGGGGCTGTTGCTCCAACACTGGGTAGATGACGGCCCAAGGCCAGACAAAAGAGTAGCAGAGACGCTACAGTGTAGAATGTTGCACCGAGGAGTATCATTCACTACAGGAAGTTACTATTTTCAGTGCGCGCAAACGTGTGAGCGCGCGCCCAAATGATCGATTTATCGCTTGCGGTCAGTACGTAACAACCTGGTCAGCATAGACTACGGATGAGGCTGCCTCGACTTCATTTCCCTCGTGCTCTCTTCACAAATCGCCATAGTCCAAGCTGTGTTAGATCGTTTCAGCGGTTGAGGGAAATAGCCTGGCGAATTTAAGTGATCGATAGGTGATTAGTAATTAGGTTTGGGACTGTAAACTTGTTGATTCTCAATGAACACAAAAAGTGACATTCTCGAAAATGTCTATGAAAACCATTTCTGAACTTTTCTAAGTGGGTGAATTATTCCGCCTTGTAAGCCGTGGATTTTTCCTGGGCGTGCTTGTCGATTCCCTAGCTCGTTCAATCTCATCGACATAAGTGGATCCTCGCATGTGAATGCCAGACAAACTCAGGTGCCATTCTGAAGTGGAATCAATTCCGTACTCGACGAGATATGACGATATGGAGAAAGCCATATATAGGGTGGCTGGCGCCCGTCCATTGACAATCCGATGCATCATAGACAGCGACATCGATCTTAGAATGTGATGTCAATGAGAAAGTGATTTCCGAGTGTATGGAAACTATCAATGTAGATCGACTATGGCTGGCACACAATTTTGGAGTTTGGGACTTCATAAGGGGTCGTTTACTATTCAACTAATCATAGGATGTACAACACGTCGTATCTTACATGTACGTGTTAGTACAAACGTGGCGCATAAATCTAGGCGCATATATCCGAGTTTCTAATTGGCATATAAAGCAATGTAGTTACTTGGCAGCAAGAAGGTGACTGCGAAAATAACAACAAGTTTTGTTATGCGTTGCCGTTGTAGTTGTTGTTATTATTGCCCTTTGTCGAGATGTCCACTGTGGAGGACTTCAGCAGAGAACTTGAAAACAAGTTAACTGCTGTTATGAGTGTTACTCCGGCGGTGAAAGAAAAATTAAGTAAGTCGAGTTCACTCACATCACATACATGTACTCTCCAGAAAGTCGCGGGAAAATGCTCGCGCGTGATCGTTTGTCGCATCTGTGCGATCCGGACCCAGGCTCTGTGCTAGAGCTCAGCTCATTAGCTGCTGATGGACTCTACGATGGGCGGTTCCCTGGGGCGGGGTTGGTGACGGCGATAGCAAAAGTAGTTGGCGTCTGCTGGTCAGTAGACCGGGGGTATATACGCGGTCAGGTATGCGGCATTTGGTGCGCTGTTATTATTAATGAGGGCTCTACTATGGGGGGGACATGGACAGGTCTGTCGTGCGAAAAGGTGAATATAGGAAGAGACGATTTCGATCGGTTCACACTCAACAGTTATGCATATGTAGATTTTCGAGACGTTTTCATACGACTATAGACTACGTAACGCTTCTCAAACGTTGGTGTCATCAATCGATTCACATTGTTATCATGTTGATATTACTCAAAGTTGACTTTCGGGGGCTAAGTTGCATAACGGTTTGGTTCATCACACTGTACACGTCTCTTCAGGCGCTTCGTCTCCAGCAAATCGCTATGGAGCTCGGTCTGCCAGCACTGTAATGGAGCCGCTATAATTTTTCCCTGGTTTTTCTCAGCGTCGTTGTTACCTCAGATACATAGTGGATTCTGGTGGCGCATTTTTGCATACTCAAGCGGAGTCCTTTCCCGAGAAATTCGGCCGCATTTTTAGCAACGAGGCGAAAATGTCTGTAGGTGTTGAGAATACATTGGAGTTTCACGGCCACCCTAGTGATATGAAAAACACCAGTGAGGAATATATTTCACGACTACTGCATATCACCGCGAATATCGCGTTTTTCACAGAGTATTACGCCACTTCACGTAAAACGGGTAGTCGTGAAACTCCAATGTTCTCTGCGTAGGCCCGGGGCTACCCTCAGCTGGCTGCAGTAGTGGGTATGTCAACTGCAGGTGGAGCTTATGTAAGTCGTATACAGTATAGTTAACACGCATATCGATTACAATGGCGAGCGCGATGTTCATCAGACTACGTTGGTACTCTAATGACATGATTATTATGCGTTGATTTATCGTGTATCGAATCGAAAGTTGATTCCGTCCTGCGGGGCGCATGAAAATACAAGTCAATTTGCTAACAAAAAAATAGAAAAAAATTAACAAAAAAAGGAAAAAAAGTGTTAACAGATTCTCGTCACTAGAATGAGGATCAAGTATAAATTTTCTTATCGAGTGGCAGTAAGAACTCGATAAGCGCCGAAGCTCAGATCCCCGCGATGTGTGACGAGATCATCATGTGCGAGACCAACGGCACGATCTACCTAGCCGGCCCTCCCTTAGTGAAAGCAGCAACAGGGGAAGTAGTCAGCGCACAAGATTTAGGAGGAGCTGTTGTTCATACTTTGGTCAGCGGTAGGGCAGTCGATCTCTGAACAACCGATAACCTCACTGGGAGCGCTCAGGAGTATCCGACCAGATTTCGCCCCTTCCTGAAGGGCACCAGGGAACGATCCCGGTTGAAGTAGAGAAGGCTGCTATTGATATGCTAAGGCATCTCACAGAGGCGCACTGTGGAAGATTTAGAAGTATTAAAACGATTACATTACCGTTGATTCAGCGCGCCGTGGAGTTCCCGAAAGACGCGCGGCAGGTAAGAGAGATGGTTTCACGTTGTTAATGTTGGAGCAATATATGTCGGCTTTCCTCACTGATTATAGGAGTTTATAAGAATTCGGGTAGAAGTTCACAAAAACCAATAAGAAATCGCCAAAATTCGCATATTGTCACCAACACGTGTAGTTGAGCATATGCATATTCCTCTTCCCCCTATACTGCGAATCATATTGATTCATGTGATCAGTTACTCGATCAAATGCTGGTTGGCGGTTGCCAAGACGGTTTCAGAGAATTCATGCCCAGTGTCGGCACAGTAGGGTGAAAAATTCCTTGGTGTTTCTCACTGCATCGTTTTTAGTCGCTCCTCGTTGGTTTTGGGCAGTTGGTTGACGGTGGTGGTCACCTCGCTTTTATGCTCGGCTGCAAGGACGAGTTGTCCGCTGAAGATGCCCGGAAAGGGGTGACACCTGATAATTATTATATATATTTAATGAAGAGAGATATATCCTATTGATAAAGTCTA
>NW_003211397.1:632330-637268 GCF_000006405.1 Perkinsus marinus ATCC 50983
GGGCGACTGATACACTTGGTGACTTCTCGACTGCGTCGCACTTTGTAGTCCACGAGGCGCGTCCCCTCCCTATTTCAAAACCGCCATACCACTCCTCCTTAACATTTTCCTACAGGACGATTCTGCCCAGACTTTGATCCGTATAGACCCACGCCTGCCGCTGCTTGTTGTTGTTGGTGATAATGATGATGAGAACCTACTGCACCCGTGCGGCAACAGAAACTCCACATGTTTTGGTGACGATATGGAAATTCTTGCTGGTCCCTTTACACTTCTAACCCTTCAACTCAGTCCTGTACTACTCATCGTAAGAATATTTGCTGTTTTTCAACTACATGCTTCGGTGAAAATCCACGCACTTCTACCCAAAATTTTTCGTGAATTTTCATAATGTAGCGAGGAAAATCACAAACTCAGTTGAGAAAATCAAATATATATACTACTACTCAATGAGTAGTAGTATATATATTTGATTTTCTATTATAAAAATATATGATATATATTATAATATTAATATATTTTTAATATATATTATATATATGATTTTCTATATATTTGATAATATTATGAGTAGTACTCATACCATGAACTTACCCTTAGTGGCATACATCATATCATGAGTTCTACCAGTTTCCGTCCCCCCCGGACTTCCGTGTACCAGAGTATGGCTAAAATACACAGTGTGGAGGAAAAATATGCAAATCATTAACTACACAGGGAAAATTTTGGGTGGAAATTTTCTCATTGATTCCTGTATAGTTGCACAGAAATTCGTATATATTTTCCTAAGCTCAGCCGAGAAAACCAAACATATATTCCGACACAGTTCTTCACTTTAACACTTCACACAAGTTTACTATAGGGCCAGTGTTGGAGTAGGAATATATGTTCCCTTTCCTCAGCTGAGCTCAGGAGTTTCCTATACAGTGTTGGAGTAGGAATATATGTTCGCTTTCCTCAGCTGAGCTCAGGAGTTTCCTATACAGTGTTGGAGTAGGAATATATGTTCGCTTTCCTCAGCTGAGCTCAGGAGTTTCCTATACAGTGTTGGAGTAGGAATATATGTTCGCTTTCCTCAGCTGAGCTCAGAAGAGTTTCCTATACAGTGTTGGAGTAGGAATATATGTAATCGCTTTCCTCAGCTGAGCTCAGGAGTTTCCTATACAGTGTTGGAGTAGGAATATATGTTCGCTTTCCTCAGCTGAGCTCAGGAGTTTCCTATACAGTGTTGGAGTAGGAATATATGTTCGCTTTCCTCAGCTGAGCTCAGGAGTTTCCTATACAGTGTTGGAGTAGGAATATATGTTCGCTTTCCTCAGCTGAGCTCAGGAGTTTCCTATACAGTGTTGGAGTAGGAATATATGTTCGCTTTCCTCAGCTGAGCTCAGGAGTTTCCTATACAGTGTTGGAGTAGGAATATATGTTCGCTTTCCTCAGCTGAGCTCAGGAGTTTCCTATACAGTGTAGGAGTAGGAATATATGTTCGCTTTCCTCAGCTGAGCTCAGGAGTTTCCTATACAGTGTTGAAGTAGGACTATATTTTCGCACTCTTCAGCTGAGCTCAGTATTTTTCTCACTAACTACGTAAGTGTACCCTCGAAATCAACGAAAATTCTCCAAAATTTTAATATTATCACCGAATTTTCCCCTCACACTGCAAGTCTCTACCAAACCCACCTAGAAGCCCTCTGGCCTTGTCCATGAGTTGCCGACAGTACACGTTGGGCAACAACAGCAGGTGCTGCTGTCGAGGACCCCAGATGCTGCTGATGTTGTTGTTGTTGCATCTGGTGTTGCAATCGTGAATAGTGTGCAGGTGGGGAAACTCCCAAGGGTAGAGGATGACCAGAGTTCATCAAATATCTAAAATACTACTATTCCAAACAGTTATGCATATGTAGATTTCCGAGATGCTTTCATACGACTATAGACTACGTAACGCTTCTAAAACGTTGGTGTCATCAATCGATTTACATTGTTATCATGTTGATATTACTCAAAGTTGACTTTCGAGGGCTAAGTTGAAAATACTGCTTTGCATAACGGTTTGGTTCAGCACACTGTAGTGAAAAACATATTTCACATTCAAGTCGGCGAAAAACGCATATGAGCTTTGAATAACGCGTGAAGCACGTGATATGGGGTCATTGGTTTCCGCGCTATTCACAACCGTTTGGTTCATCACGCTGTATTTCCAAAACTGTTATTACTCATTCCACAACCATAATTTTCCCACACTATACGAGCCCCCCGAAATTTCCCTACTTTCCATGTATGAACCCTTGAAAGTAACTATCAGGCACCTTATGGAGGGCTGGTCGATAACTAACAGGCATCGTATCGTCCGGTAGGGGAATACCTAGACACCAGCAGCCTTTCATGCGGACGACCCAGGTTCGATTCCCGCTACCAGCTTTGTTATTTTTCCCCGTGCCTTGCTCTTCCACTGTAACTGACCATCATCAACAACTCATACCACTTCACCAACAACCATAACACCACCATACCTTGCCGGTTTCCCTGCATCATCATGCTCACCGCTGGAGCACTCCCAACATGGACCGGCTGATTGTTAAGGAACCCCCGTAGATTAGAAGACCCCCCTCCAGCTTGGCTTGGTGACGAGGCGTTAGAATATATAGATTCGCTTCCCTTCAGCCTGCTACCACCCCCAGCACTTCCCCCCGAAGGAGAGTACCCTCCTCGTCCTTGTCGATAGGGCGTCGATGGTGCCGACTCAGTCAGGTCTGCTACCGGGCGACTCTACACGAGGAGAAAAAATCCCCATAATTCATCTCAGTGGTTTACACTAGAGTTATGCAAGAAGCTGGTCGTATCATCGATCAAGTTCATCAGGCACAGCTCTGCACTTCTCGGCAACCAATTCGAAGGTAACCCTGCTCCCGGTCTCCCATCGTCAACGAACAATGGATGTGTTAACGCCTGCACAAAAAATCACTTTCTAAATTTTCCCAAAAAATTTTTCACCTGTGCGGGAGTAATTCTCGTCGTTGGATCGAATTCCAGGCAAAGGTTCACCAGATGCAATATTCTTTCCCTTCTCAGCGTTTCTGTGAAAAATCAAAAAATTTTCCACTTTCCTAATTTTCACCTTCACTAAGCTGCTCTGGAGGTAGTCCCGCTTTAATCGGAGCTTGCATGATCATGTCACGTAGTGTGCTGTATCGCGAGTACTTCCTCGAGGGGTTTTCACTGCGCCACAAAATTATAATTCACCAAGATTTTCCCTTCCCACCGTTTTCCTGTAGTTTCCTCATATTCTCTTCTATTTTTCAGTTTAAACCCCAGCCCAGTTCGTACCAAAATCTGAGAAAAAAATTCCCCAGGGAAAAAATTCTGAATTTTCAACGAAAAAATCATAATTTTTCCACCAGAAAACCGATTCCCGACGAAAAATTTCAGAATTTCAAACGAAACTCATATTTTGCTCAAAATTTTTCTTCCAAAAACCGATTACCGATCAGAAAAAATTTACAAAAAATATAATTTTTCCCCAATAAAGTGAAAATCTGCATTCACCTGATTTTCCTCGCTAATTTCCGTCGAATTTTCCTGCCCAAATCTGAGCGAAAACACACCAACATCAGCCGCGTGGTCCACTGGAGCCTTAGCCATCCCAGCACTAGAGTTTCCATTGCCATCTCCTGAAAACGCAGATAGGACTCCGTATAGGAGAAAAATATTCCACCTAATATCCGTAGCCGTCGTGATAGGACAACATGTGAGGACGTGATCTCATCCGTGAGAGCTCTCTGAAAAAGAGACGAAAATATTGACAATCAATGTTGGAGTAGGAATATATGTAATCGCTTTCCTCAGCTGAGCTCAGGAGTTTCCTATACAGTGTTGGAGTAGGAATTTATGTTCGCTTTCCTCAGCTGAGCTCAGGAGTTTCCTATACAGTGTTGGAGTAGGAATATATGTTCGCTTTCCTCAGCTGAGCTCAGGAGTTTCCTATACAGTGTTGGAGTAGGAATATATGTTCGCTTTCCTCAGCTGAGCTCAGGAGTTTCCTATACAGTGTTGGAGTAGGAATATATGTTCGCTTTCCTCAGCTGAGCTCAGGAGTTTCCTATACAGTGTTGGAGTAGGAATATATGTTCGCTTTCCTCAGCTGAGCTCAGGAGTTTCCTATACAGTGTTGGAGTAGGAATATATGTTTGCTTTCCTCAGCTGAGCTCAGGAGTTTCCTATACAGTGTTGGAGTAGGAATATATGTTCGCTTTCCTCAGCTGAGCTCAGGAGTTTCCTATACAGTGTTGGAGTAGGAATATATGTTCGCTTTCCTCAGCTGAGCTCAGGAGTTTCCTATACAGTGTTGGAGTAGGAATATATGTTCGCTTTCCTCAGCTGAGCTCAGGAGTTTCCTATACAGTGTTGGAGTAGGAATATATGTTCGCTTTCCTCAGCTGAGCTCAGGAGTTTCCTATACAGTGTTGGAGTAGGAATATATGTTTGCTTTCCTCAGCTGAGCTCAGGAGTTTCCTATACAGTGTTGGAGTAGGAATATATGTTCGCTTTCCTCAGTTGAGCTCAGGAGTTTCCTATACAGTGTTGGAGTAGGAATATATGTTCGCTTTCCTCACCTGAGCTCAGGAGTTTTCGCACTAATCATACAATTTTACACATGAATACCACTTGAAGTGCTTAGAAACCAACAACTCCTTCCTCGAAATTTTTAGATTTTCACCAACACATGTAAATGACGATGAGCTCATTTTCCGACTATACTTATTCACGACTGAACATCGCGTTCTCCTACCTCCAAAGTTTCCTCAACTTCGACAGGAAAATAAAATTTCCCTGTATTCCTCCCTTTATCGAGTATACCGCAAGGGGCCGCTCTGAAAAAAAAACAAAAAAAATTCAGAAAAATTTTTTTCGGCAATCCCGACCCCATCAGAGACACTATTCGCG
>NW_003211397.1:637368-640628 GCF_000006405.1 Perkinsus marinus ATCC 50983
GGAGGCGCACTGGTAACTACCGGAGCTCCAGTGCTAGTAGCCTCCATCATAGAGGATTCAGTGGTGGACACCATTGAAGAGGCTCCAGTAGTCATAGACTCAGTCAGGGTGGCTGTAGGAGTAGTAGACTCATCCACAGGAGCTTCAGTTGTGGACTCGTTTACAGGGGCCTCAGTAGTGGACTCACCAACAGAGGCTTCAGTAGTAGACTCGTCTACAGGAGATTCAGTAGTAGACCCGTCTACAGGGGCCTCAGTAGTGGACTCACCAACAGAGGCTTCAGTAGTAGACCCGTCTACAGGGGCCTCAGTAGTGGACTCATCTACAGAGGCTTCACTAGTGGACTCATCTACAGGGGCCTCAGTAGTGGACTCATCTACAGGGGCTTCACTAGTGGACTCGTCTATAGGGGCTCCAGTAGTAAACTCATCTGCAGGGGCTTCAGTAGTAGCCTCACCCATAGGTGCTTCAGTAGTAGACTCGTCTACAGGAGATTCAGTAGTAGACCCGTCTACAGGGGCCTCAGTAGTGGACTCACCAACAGAGGCTTCAGTAGTAGACTCGTCTACAGGAGATTCAGTAGTAGACCCGTCTACAGGGGCCTCAGTAGTGGACTCACCAACAGAGGCTTCAGTAGTAGACCCGTCTACAGGGGCCTCAGTAGTGGACTCATCTACAGAGGCTTCACTAGTGGACTCATCTACAGGGGCCTCAGTAGTGGACTCATCTACAGGGGCTTCACTAGTGGACTCGTCTATAGGGGCTCCAGTAGTAAACTCATCTGCAGGGGCTTCAGTAGTAGCCTCACCCATAGGTGCTTCAGTAGTAGACTCGTCTACAGGAGATTCAGTAGTAGACCCGTCTACAGGGGCCTCAGTAGTGGACTCACCAACAGAGGCTTCAGTAGTGGACTCATCTACAGGGGCCTCAGTAGTGGACTCATCTACAGGGGCTTCACTAGTGGACTCGTCTATAGGGGCTCCAATAGTAAACTCATCTGCAGGGGCTTCAGTAGTAGCCTCACCCATAGGTGCTTCAGTAGTAGACTCGTCTAAAGGAGATTCAGTAGTAGACCCGTCTACAGGGGCCTCAGTAGTGGACTCACCAACAGAGGCTTTAGTATTGGACTCGTCTACAGGAGCTTCAGTAGTAGACTCATCTACAGGGGCTTCAGTAGTGGACTCGTCTACAGGAGCCTCAGTAGTAGCCTCACCTACAGGGGCTCCACTAGTGGACTCGTCTACAGGGGCTTCAGTAGTAGCCTCACCTATAGGTGCTTCAGTAGTGGACTCACCAACAGGGGTTTCAGTGGTAGCCGCATCTACAGGGGCCTCAGTAGTGGACTCTTCCATAGTGGCCTCAGTAGTGGACTCGTCTACAGGGGATTTAGTGGTACCCTCATCTACAGGGGCCTCAGTAGTAGACTCGTCTACAGGGGCCTCAGTAGCAGACTCGTCTACAGGGGCCCCAGTAGTAGACTCGTCTACAGGGGCCTCAGTAGCAGACTCGTCTACAGGAACTTCAGTAGTAGACTCATCCACTGGGGCTTCAGTAGTAGAACCGTCTACAGGGGCCTCGGTAGTAGACTCACCAACAGGAGCTTCAGTAGTGGACTCGGCTACAGGAGCCTCAGTAGTAGACTCTTCCATAGTGGCCTCAGTAGTAGAGTCATCTACAGCGGCCTCAGTAGTAAACTCTTCAGTAGTAGACTCGTCTACAGGGGTCTCAGTAGTAGACTCGCCTACAGGGGCTTCAGTAGTGGACTCGTCTACAGGAGCCTCAGTAGTGGACTCACCAACAGGGGCTTCAGTAGAAGACTCATCTACAGGGGCTTCGGTAGTAGCCTCACCTACAGGAGCTTCAGTAGTGGACTCGTCTATAGGGGCGCCAGTAGTAGACTCATCTACAGGAGATTCAGTAGTGGACTCGCCTACAGGTGCTTCAGTAGTGGACTCGTCTACAGGGGCTTCAGTAGTAGCCGCATCTACGGGGGCCTCAGTAGTGGACAATTCTACGGGGGCTTCAGTAGTAGATTCTTCTACAGGGGCCTCGGTAGTAGTAGACTCTGCAGGCGCCCCCGTCCCCGGCATCTCTGGTGTTTCCGTAGTATCATGGGGAGGGTATGGTGTTGTAGCCGTGAGGACGGAATGGTCGAAGCTGAGCTCAAAAGTCGAGTCCTCAACCCGGTAGGTGTCGTCAACGGTATACATCGGGCCGTAGTCGCCAAAAACGCAAAAGCCGCCACATCCCCTCTCAATCTTCGCCGTAGTGGACTGCATACCGCGTTGGACTCCCCTCCACTGGAGGATGAATGGGAGGCCGTGAGCGAGGACCTTAACGCGGTATCCCCGCATGTAACCAGAACGCTTCCTCATGGCGAGGAGAACATCGCCGGACGTTACCCACACAGGATCCCTCTTCTTAGGTTGATCAGCAGAATACCATGTCTTATACTTACCATCAAAGACGACACAATGAAGCCTCTCATCACCAAACTGATGCATCAGATACCAGGCGCCATCGCCACCAGCGGAACCAAAGCAAGGAACAGCCGTCTGACCCCATGGGAGGTAGATGTTAGCCCGGGCCTTGGCCGTCAAAGTGACGTGATGATAATTCTCGTCCCGGCCGTGCTCACCATCCACCGGCTTGGGTGTGGCGGTTGCTTCCTCACCTACTGAATGATTTCCAGTCATCATGTCAGGTTCGACAGGAAGAGGACGGAAGTAATATGCGCTGATGTACACATTGCCGAAACCATTGTACATCTTCACGGTCGGGTAGTAACCAAACCAATGCCCAAAGGTGCCTCCGTGGACATCAACGGTGAGATAACGGAAGTCCTCATTGTTGACGTTGTACTCCTTCGTCTTGGCGTAAACCGTCACGTCGGTGGCGACGCTGTCATATTCGTCCAATTTGAAGTCACCCGAGTAAACCCCAAACTTGGTAGTCTTCCGGGTATCAAAGAAGTCACCCGGCATAATATCAGTAATATCGCCAACGGCACTCGGCATGAAATCCGCGGCCTCGCTATGGACACCACCCATACCGTGGTGGAATAGGTAATGAAGCATTTGAAAGAAATCCTCATGATCGCCGTTGTCAGTCGGTGGCTGTGGAGGCTTCGTCGGCAAGATGATCTCTTCAGACGGCTTGTGGTCATCGGCAGCTGTCTGCCAAAGGACGATGGAAAGAGGGCAGAGCGGATCATAGGAGGAAGGCTGAAAATACCGGCTACACTCCTTCGCGTGATGCTA
>NW_003211397.1:640728-653763 GCF_000006405.1 Perkinsus marinus ATCC 50983
AGATTTCCACCTGTAAAACCGACTCTGAATATACGTATACACCTGATAGCCGCTGAATGCCGCACTGCCAAAGTCGATAAGTTTAATTTTCGTATTACGTTTCCTGAGAAAAAAAAAGAAGTTTCGTAAACTTAACATGAAGTAATATATAACAACTATGAAATATTGACGAATATTTTTATAAAATTTTGCAAGATAAAACTAATATATTCTCTCAAACTGCAGAGAACTCCCAGGAAAAAAATCTAGATGTAATCCGACACAGCAGATGAACTCCAGTTTGTCGTTTTCTTGATAAAACAATGTAGTTTCACGACTACCCGTTTTACGTGAAGTGGCGGCGTAAAACTCGGTGAAAAACGCGATATTCGCGGTGATATGCAGTAGTCGTGAAATATGTTTTTCATATCACTAGGGTGGTGAAACTCCAATGCTTAGACCACACGTTTGCTCCCGACAAGAGTTTCATGTTTAGAATAGATATAAACACCATCACACTCCTTCTTATCCGACCTACTGCACTTGAAAATTTTCATCAATCTCCAATGATTTTCTAAACGTGCGACACAGAATTTATTTTTTATATTTATTTCAAATTCAGAAAAATACTATTGGAGTTTCGTCACCCTAGTGATATGTAAAACACTAGTAGAAAATATATTTTACGACTACTACAGGCCGCGAATATCGCGTTTTTCACCAATTTTAATGCCACTTCACGTAAAACGGGTTCACGTGAAACTCCACTAAAACTACCAAGAGAAAAAATGCCAGATATATACGTATACTACTAACACTGAGTGATAAAAGTATATAAGAAAATAAAGTTTCACCACCCTAGTGATATGAAAAACACTATTCCACAACCGCTGCATAGCACCACTAATATTAGGAGTTTATAGATAAATTAGAGTAGAAGTGAACTGAAAATAATGAGAATTGCCCGAAATTTCCTCGCAGTTTTCATATTGTCACCAACACAAGTAGTTGAGCATTGCATATTTTCCCATCACACTGTTGAATATGTGAAAAAATTCATCACGAAAAAAATAAATTTTTCCTCTACTTACGTAACAAGAAGTATATTTTCCGGTTTCAAATCGCAATGAATGATCCCTTGTGTTTGCAAACAGACCAACGCTCGTAGGAGTTGGTCCATAATCGACTTAATCATATTAATAGGTAACCCTCGGAAGGAATTCTGCAACGGAAATAATTACCCAACGATTATACCCATTTTCTCACCTGTTTTAAAACGTCATACAAGTTCATACTCAATTGCTCGAACACCTACAAAAAACTCATCTCGATAGGAGCCGCGCTCGAGAACGCTTATATACGGAGTTTCACGCTAGTGATATTAACAACACTAGTGAAAAACATATTTCACATTTTACTAGGCGGAAAACAATTGTGTTATCGATCGCGAAAACATATCTACATGAAATATTACGCCACTTCACGTTAAACGGGTGAAAAAACTCCTATGTCACGACATATCTTTTTTTCTGATAAAGATTCAAAATAGGTACGATTTTGACCATACATAGCAGTGTTGGAGTAGGAATATATGTTCTTTTTTCTCAGCTGAGCTCAGGAGTTTTCTCACTAATTATACAAGTTTGTAAACGAATTCGGGAAAAAGTGTACAGAAACCATTGAAAAAAATTCAAAATTTTCCTCAGAATTTTCATACGAACACATATGCATATTTTCCCCCAACTGCATCGATTGACAAATTACTATGCATAGATGTTTTCTGTATACAAAATAATCCGTCATTTTCACTATGCGAGTGTCATAATATCGATTTAGCAGTTGGAGGATTCGCACTTCAACCAAAGCTTGTTGAAAGTACCTTACAAGGAAAATGATTAAAAATGAAACTTCCTATTCTCTCTTCATTACGCTGGCTTATTCTTTATTATTTTCACAGCAAAACTGCGGTTATCACAGGTCACGCAGCGGAGCACTTGACCGAAAGTGCCTGACCGAATACCCGCACAGGTTCGATCCCTGGTGGCCGCATTTTTACTACCATGGCCAAGTCGATCGGCAATTTCGTAGCCATACCCTTCGGGATTAGCAATAACATCATTCACCCGACATATAAAATCACCTTCGGCGTTATCATAACCATCATTTCTGCGAAACACACGAATGATCCTTCCGATTCACTTTAGCTGCTGCCAACCTGCACGGCTCTATAAGCTTAGTAAATATCCTTCTTGGTGCGTACTGGTTACTATACTGATAACTACTATCACAATCTTGATAAGTCTGTGTTATGGCGGATCCCAACGCTCGAGGTAACTGTGAAAATGCCCAGCGAAAACTCACCGAGAGTAAGAGCTTACTTCGCTGATATGCGCATCAGGAGGATTCGGTTTTACGACACTTGCAGTGGTACTTTTCGGAATATCATTGTCACCCTGAAAAACAATGGAGTTTCACCACCCTAGTGATATGAATAAAAACTAGTGAGAAATATATTTTCACAAACCACGTGTATTTTTTCACAGAGTATTACGCCACTTCACGTAAAACGGATCGTGAAACTCCAATCTGTGGCAATCTAAAATGTTTTATAAACATTTCCGTGTGAGAAAATATGCCCATGGTCAACTACATGTGTTGGTGATAGTACGAAAATGCCGATGAAAATTCGGGAATTTTTTCATTGGTTTCTATATATTTCTACCCGAATTCGTATATAAACTCCTATAATTAGTGAGGAAACTCCTGAGCTCAGCTGAGAAAAGCGAACATATATTCCTACTCCAACACTGTATAGGAAACTCCTAAGCTCAGCTGAGGGAAGCGAACATATATTCCTACTCCAACACTGTATAGGAAACTCTTAAGCTCAGCTGAGGGAAGCGAACATATATTCCTACTCCAACACTGTATAGGAAACTCCTGAGCTCAGCTGAGAAAAGCGATCATATATT
Organism: Perkinsus marinus ATCC 50983; assembly: GCF_000006405.1. Lineage (NCBI taxonomy): Eukaryota > Perkinsozoa > Perkinsida > Perkinsidae > Perkinsus > Perkinsus marinus. The sequence goes on from NW_003211397.1 coordinate 643,680, forward strand.
CCTACTCCAACACTGTATAGGAAACTCCTGAGCTCAGCTGAGGGAAGCGAACATATATTCCTACTCCAACACTGTATAGGAAACTCCTGAGCTCAGCTGAGGGAAGCGAACATATATTCCTACTCCAGCAGCACTGTTTCCATGTTTTTCGATAATACTATTTCGTGTGGTGGACGAATACGCAATACAATATCAAATCATGGGTAAATTTTTCAAATCAACTGATCTCACAAAATTGTATTTTCTCCGAATGAAAAAAAGAGTACGAGTTTAGTCGCTAAAACACTAGCAGCAACAGCAGCTCGGATGCTGCTATGATGAGCTCGCAGTTTCTAGTAAATACTATGACGACTATGATGATTGTCATTCCATTTTCATTTTCAAACGGAGTCCTCCCTTGTTTAGACACAAATGACATCTACTAGCCATATGCGAATCTTAGCGCTGTGTGACCTTTATATATTCATTAATTCTGTTAAACGAGCTTTCACAAAGTCTTGTACTTTGCGTTACTCCCTAGTCATATATTAACCGATATAGATTTATATACTTGATATCATATAAACTGTGTATTATCAATATACTGAGTATAAAAGGTTTTATTATAAATATATCACAATTGTGAGGAAATATTGTACACAAGTGTCTTCTGTAATTTTAGATTCTTGTGATACTAGTCTCCCTTGCTAGCCTAGCGTATACTTTATGATTACTGTGTTGATCATTAGTTAAGAACCACTTGTTTATAACTCTTGTTGAGTTATCTAATCCTAACAATAATATCAATATAACTAATATATAATCAACGATATAAAATAACGTATTATATTTATAATTAAAACTTTCGAGACAATTACAAATATCATTCATCATGGTATTACCCCACACCGACGTGTAACTTCCCGAAATCGTTCCAATGTCATTTCACCGTAGTTCCACATCTGGGGCCCTGTGAAAAGGCAATACAGTGCGAAGCAAACAGTTATGCATATGTAGATTTCCGAGATGCTTTCATACGACTATAGACTACGTAACGCTTCTAAAACGTTGGTGTCATCAATCGATTCACATTGTTATCATGTTGATATTACTCAAAGTTGACTTTCGAGGGCTAAGTTGAAAATACTACTTTGCATAACGGTTTGGTTCAGCACACTGTAGTGAAAAACATATTTCACATGTAAGTCGGCGAAAAACGCATATGAGCTGCGAATAACGCGTGAAGCACGTGATATGGGGTCATTGGTTTCCGTGCTATTCACAACCGTTTGGTGCATCACATAAGAACACCTATTATAGCAGTATACTTACCAGTGGGCGTCAGAGTAGCGACTGTGGCCATTACACCTCGAGAAAATGAACTGATATGAGACTAACTTAACAGCTACAAACCGTTTTAAGATGGGTAATTTACTCCTTTCGTTTTGGCAACCGGCGGAAATTTTCACTCTGAAATTGTGTAAATCAAAAATGTCAAAAATACATGTGTAAATCAACGGTCGTTTATGTACAGCGCGAGTCAGAATTTTCATGTATATTTTTTTTCTCGTGGTCACTCCAGGGAAACAAATTTGAAACTTGAAAAATCAGTTTCCCATGGGCTGAATTCATCACTCCACAGATTTTTCGCAGAAGGGAAAAATATTTTATTTCTTCGAAAAATTTTTTACATTATTTCAATATATTTATGACATTCAAGAAATTACTTTTCGCACCCCTGAGAATTCCCTAAGGAAAAAAGACATCACCGCTTCAAAAAAGCAGTGCTGCAAAATATGTTCGCTTTCCTCAGCTGAGCTCAAAAATTTCCTCACTAATCACAGGAGTTTATATACGAATCGGGAGAAAAGTGTACAGAAACTAGCAAAATTTCCTCAGAGTTTCGATATTGTCACCAACACATGTGGCTGATCATATGCAAATCTTACCGCACTGCAAAAAAGACACTACCCTAATTAAAATGACATTGAAACTATCCTTTTCCTGTTGAAAGCAACTCTTCGAAATTCAGCATTGCCAACCCTGTTAATGAACAAAATATCATATAAATGATATAAACAACAAGTAAGGCACACACACTGAACAACAGAAGTTGCAGTAGTGATAAAAATGATGATAAAATCAATAACAGAAAAATTATACGCTATTCACGAGAACACTGTGAGTTTACTCAGGGTGTCGGCAGCGAATGTTTCGCAGAGTAAAAGGCGTAGTATAGTTAGGTAGGAAGACATGCAGCTTTGAGAAATAACGTTCCCCTAGGGTTTGATAACAATGGGGAGAATGATATTCCTAATGTGATGATGGCATTTACATGGGAAACTGATTGAAGAATGTGTTACTAGCCATACGTGGAAAATTCAAAATGAGTTTTCCCCTCCCGGGAACATTATAGGTCCCTGGATGATTCCGTGGACTGACCACGCATAGATAGCCATCGACGCATCGAGCTCCTTGTACGTACTCAACGTCTGGGTTGACGAACTGTCGGTTTTTTTCTTTTCTTCTTTTGACTTGTTTGAATAGAGGGTCCTTGTGAGGGACAAGACGGAACATAGGCGTAATAAGTAACGTCGAAACGGACGCAACCGAGAGGAGACCCCAACAAACTCATTCATCATTGCGATGGACGTTTAGGAGGATACAGTCGAAGAACCCTACAGAGGCCATGCCCTCGTCCTCCATAACCCAATTGATACATGGTTTCGGACAGAGGGTGGCCAGGCTTAGGGCGGTAGATCCATAATAGTGGGCCTGTTTCACAAGGATACTTAATTTAAGGCGCCTTAAATATAGGAGCAACTTAAGGAGTTACTTAAGGTATACTTAAGCCGTTACTTAAGTTTAAGGCGCAATTTGCTCCTATGAAACAGGCCCAGTATGATCGAAGGCCCCACCACGGCATCGCGAGTCCGACATATTAAAAATCAGCTCAAGGCCTTGCTGGACATCAGCGCGAAGGGTAATTACATCGATCGCACCGCGGCTGTGATTCTCAGCCTGAAAAAATATGTTGTAATTCGTCAACTGCAATTGTCGTCTTCAGCGTTCGTTGATTACCACAATTGGAGGTGTCGAGGAGAGCCAAGAGGATGCAACCGGTATCGAACTTTGGAGCAAACGTGAACTGGTTACCGCAGAATATGATAAACAGTTGAGTAACGTTATCAGCCAACCCATCGTAGACGATCGAGCTAACACGACTCTCCAATTTGTTCGTCAGATCTAGGAGGCCGGTGAATGTGAAGTTCCACAGCGCCACGGCAACGAAACCGAGGATGCAGAAATAGGAGCAACCGAGAAGCAGCTAGACTATTATAGTCCTTCCAGCTTGGGTTGTCTTTACTGTTGTTAACCGTCACTTCATCTTGTTGGGCCTGCCCATGATCGAGACTTCCGAGCTCTACGTCACTTGCGGGTCACACATAACCGGTTGGAAGAATCCTGAGACAAAAGCGATGAGCTCACTTAGCGGACACGAATATTAAAAATGTTAATCCCAAGAATTGAACCCACGACCTTCCGGAGAAAAACCGACTACCACAACCGACTCAGCTAAATAACTTGAAATTTCATGTTTAGCTATTCCCTGCGATCTGCAAGTGAAGCAATACTCGACTCACCGTATCAGGCGCCGAATAGGTTCTTTCTTCCCGTCGACATGACCGAAGCCAGAAGACGTTCGACCATCACCGAAATTCGTGAGATGCAGGGGATCCCGGCACCGTCGGAAAAGAAGGCCCCGGTGACCTCATCCTTCAGCACAGGCAAGGAGGGCGAAGCGCCACCCGTTACCTGGACGCTGTTGTTACAATTCTGTATCTACGGTTTCGTCGCCTTGGCACCATGGAACTTCATCTTGACCGACTTGGTGTATTTGGATGACAAATTCAATCACGGTTTCGGTTCGACTATATCAATCTTCTACGGCTTGGCAGTCAACATCGCGCAGCTTTTCATTATCTTCTACGGCAACAGGTTTACCTTCGCTCCGCGATTCGACTGGGGATGTGGGCTGCTAGCAGTCTTCAATATTCTGCTCGCTGTTGTTGCTATGACAATTGGTACGGACAATCCTTCTCCCAACACAGGCCTTGGAAACGCCCTCGGAACTGTTTGTATTGTCTTCATCGCTTTTGGGCATGCAGTGATGGAGTCAACGGCCTTTGGGTTGGCTGCTCTCTGTCCTAAGTCTTGCATGAATTGGGTCATGGTCGGCGAGGGCATTGGTGGTGTTGTTGGTTGGCCGATTCTTCTACTATTGAATGTTATATTTGGAAATATAGAACGCAGAGATGAATGGGTCTGCTTTGTTTTATTCTTTCTCACATCGCTGGTCACTCTAGCGATCATTCCAATGTTCCGTGGTATCACGTCAAAGCATCCTCATATGAGACATGTACTCGCTATCGAAAAGAACAGAAACACGGCGAGCTCGTTGAAGGAACGTCAAACAAGACGCCCAGTATGGATGATTCTCAAAGATGTCGCCCCGATGGCCTTCTGTGCTTGGTCGGTTCTCACTATTACATTTATATGCTTCCCAAGTCAAACCATGAAGTGGGAGGCCCAGGCCGGGACCGAGGACGCCACCAATGATTTCATACCCATGGTCACTTTCACTTATCAAATTGCCGATACTGTTGGCAGGTTCGCTCCCAATGTCGGTTTGATGATTCCTCAAAAGCCTCTCATTATCTTCGCTCTCTGTCGTGCTTTGTTCATACCCTTGTTCATTTGCACTGCCCTCTACCCCACGACCAAGCCATTCCACTGGGATTGGTTCAAGCACGTAGAAATGGTGTTCCTTGCTATCACCAATGGTCTTACTGCGACCTTATCCATGATGTATGGGCCGCAACGCGTCCCTGCTGACAAAGCCGAACAGGAGGTCGCGGGGTATGCTATGGCTTTCTCGCTGATCAACGGCATTTTCATTGGAGGTTTACTCGGCACATTGACTGTTTTCTGTCTAGGAGAATAATATTGAAGATAATCTGTCCATTGTCGTGTGCATAGTTACAAATGAAATTATAACTTACCATCACAGGATTACCTATCTCAACGATTTCAACTTGTTAGTACCCAATTATTGTGTTCATTCATAGTTTCGATTGGGTTTAGTTACCTTTATAACGAGTAATACGTGGAAAATAATAATGTCCATCTACTCTAAGGCGCCAACACCACCTGTGGAAGGGAAAACATTGATTCTTAGCCGCAGCCTTGACGGCTACTTCACTATTGGGAGAATATTCATCCGGTGGCCCTCTTACAAAAAAAGAATTGTAATACCTATTGTTAACCGGAGAAAACTGGTCTTTCCTGAACAAATTTCATGATAGTAAGGCACAGCTGTTACATTTATAAACTCATGATACTGCGATGGTTACTAAGAATAATTATTAATAACACCATTGACATGTGGTACATTCACGCTGCTTAGAAGGGATGCTTTTATTGGTCATCTTCCCAGTCCGATAATCGTAAACGCCTCGCTTTCGCATATGTTACTACGTTGGATTGTTTCGTGTGAGAATTTCCATTTGGGACTTAACCATTCACGTGGGAAGAATTGAACTCAAATTTTTCGCCATACGGGAAACCTATCCCTGATCAGCATTCACGTCGATACATGGATGACGACAATAGTCTATGTACCGAGTAGCTCTAGATGATATACATAATGCATACATATGCAAGGAGAACAGGCTTACAAGAATTCACCTGTGCGATATTAGATGAGAAACAATGTTCAAATACCCAAGAAATCGACTTGATCGTCACTTAGTTCGGCATATATCTGCCATAGTGTGATAAGCATCACAATCATCGTAGCCCATGCTCGTTGAGAAAGCTTGGCCGTAGAAACATCGCGACCATCTAAAGTCGTGTACAGCGAACGGCGTGTCGGGGTTGAAAAGAGCCGCATGACGTGCTGGAGTCATATACTGCAAAAACCAAAGTCTATGAGAAAATCAGCATTCCGACCTACCCCTTCGGACGGGTCCTGCATTATTCGATCCATTTCACCAAGGATATTCCACATGTACTCGACACCGCCTTGTGCCCCGGGCCCATCATGCGCGCAGAAGGATAGTTTACCGCACCCACGACCCATCTTGCAAGAAGCCTGATATGCAAACAACGTATGCTCATATCGAGGCACATTGAACTCACTTCGACCATCACGGTGATTTTCGCCCGTGGGAAATAGTCGTCCTTCAGACAATTCGCACACTGGTCGGTGAGCATCCAGTACATTCTGTTGACAATATTAGAGTCTTCCTGGTACCTACAAATGACCGAATATAACAAAATCGGCGACGACGTTCGACTTCAAACTGACATACACTTTACAATCGTCGACTTTTCGCGACTTACTTGCCGTTCGGGTCAATGATGTAATTACGATAAAGCATCATGAGCGCCGAGTCGGCATGCTCCATGACGTAACGTGTGCCTTCCTCGTCCTCAGCACCTTGAATAGTAGCTTGTAGGAGTACCGAGCCAGAGGGATACCCCAACTGGGCAGTCAATCGACTCTTCATGCTGTTGGCCTCGACGAGAGCTTCCCGGACGAGCTTAGGGTCCACATGCTCCACGTCGTAGCTCAAACCGATAGGCATGATCTCCCGAATCACAGAAGAACCGACATAGTCCCGTAGCCACTCTTCGAAGGTCGCCACAAATTCGACCATTTTCTCACCGTTACGCTCAACCACATCGCCGTAGGTCATCCAGAGGACCCTCGAGCCGGCTCCGGGCAACTGACGAAATGCTCGCGCAAACTTCACCAAGTTGTCAGGTTCGACGATGCCCTTCCAGTTGGAGTAGTCAGCAACGTTGATATATACATCACCGCAGTTCCAAGCCATACCAGTGTCGGACTCGAGGAAATCGAGGAGATCCCGGTTCCCAGCCCGCCAGAAGGATTGGTCCCACGAGTAGGTGCCAAGGCTCTTGCCACTACAAGTGCCTTCCGACACGGAGCTACCACCAGCTTGGGGCCCATTGACGGATTGCCCACGTAGGATCTTAGCGACCGCTTCGGCGTCACAACCAGAGAACACAAAAGTCAAGTTCACAAGTAGCGCCGTGGAGAGGATAAGTAGGAGCATATTGAAAACTAAATGATCTGAAGAGGAAGAAGACGGAAATAAACGATCTCAAGTTGCGCTGTTCACAAGTCATGTTGGTGGTTTCAAAAATCCGCCGATCGAAATCTCGCTCGCCCCGATGATCGATCGCATCCGTGTTGGCTATTAATAGTAAGTTAAGGAGGACGAACAGTCACCATGGTAAGTCGGGGCTGTGGGGTGTATAGATCGCTTTGCGGTTTTTCAAACGTTCAGTGGTAGCATCAACTGTATAGATTTCGTTGTTGTGATGGTAGGTTGTTAAGACCGAGCTTTGCAGTTATACGGAGTTCCGTGTCTACCCTGGACACGGCCAGCGCTTCATCGCTAAGGACGGGAAGGTAATTCGGATGAAGAAATATGACGCTTCCATGGTGTCTGTCTCCAGGCCCATTTCTTCTTCAACTCGAAGGCCGCCTCCCTTTTCCAGCAGCGCATCAAGCCCGTCAAGTTGACTTGGACTGAGAAGTGGCGTCGTCTCAACAAGAAGGTTAGGACCACTGAGGTACTACTACCTTATACATCCAAGTGGTGACACACATGCGTCACCGGTATAGGTCGCCCGCAAGAAGACTCGTCGCACTGTGAAGGTCCAGAAGGCCATCATGGGTCTCTCTCTGGAGGACTTCCAGAAGAAGAAGTCTGAGCGCACTCAGCTCCGCAAGGAGGCTGATGCCAAGAGGGCTGCCGAGCTCAAGGAGAAGGAGAAGGCCAAGGCTGCTCGCGCTGCTGCTAGCAAGACTGCTAAGCATCAGGAGAAGCCTGTCGCCGCTAAGATGCCCAAGCAGAAGCAGTCTCGCACTGGCAAGAGGTTCTAAGGAGGAACACTGGAGTTCAGTACGGTCTACTACAACAATAACAACCACAGCTGTCTCCTTGCTTACTGTCTTACTACTTCAAAATAGTGTATAAATACAGGGGGCGTAGGGCACTACTCCATGATGAAAGATTATTTCGAGGTATCAGTGGCACTTAGTGCATTCTGCACGGTCCACTTCGATGACCACTTTGATAACACATGTCATAGTTACTCTGAGAGATTTAATAAAAGACGCCTATGATGATAATTCCATAATGACATTCAGATTAATGAGCGAATAGAAAAATTTGCTATGAAATCATATTTTCCAGCACTGGGCTCTGAGGCTTCTCCGCAGCCGTAGCAAACACGGTGCGTGCAGACTTACCCGACGTTATGCTCATCGTCATGTAAGCATCGGTCTTGGACCGTCGTGTGAGAGATACCGCCATATGAAGACCCATGCGGTGTTCAATAGATCTTGTGGATAATAATTGGCAACATTCCAACGTTAATGCCAGCCTATGATGATTGTTCTCATTGTGTACCTTCATATAAGTTCCCTCGGGAGGTTTATGCTGATACGTGCGAACGGGCGGACTGAGGCTAATGATGAAAACTGTGATGACAATCTACTATGCTCGTCGTTATCTGCATCATCAAGTGATGATATGACAATCCTAACGGTCTGAGTTAATAATAAATTGTACATTGACAACCTATGATGATTGTTCCAGTAGTGTACTTAATATCGCTGATGCTCTCACTGGAGCTAGATGCTGATATGTGCGAACGGGCGGACTGATGTTGTTTATCGAAAGAATGAACTGTGAACACCTCGACACTGTCAAGCTACCCTCACTATGGAATTTATCCTAATTCAGATGAATGATATGTACCCCGTAATATTTCCCTGTGTGTGAGTTTAAAGTTCAACGCCAACCACGGCAACACGGCTCAATAGACTCGCACGAGGGATCAGTTTTAGCCTTTTGAATGTCTACTCTCATCATGCTCATGACTTTTGTCAATGTACTTCTTTTCCTCTCGGCAGTATCCGCTTACACAACTAAATGCCGTGTGTGAGTGTTGAGTTTTAAATCAAAGTTGGACTAACTAACGATGACAACCAGACTTGGTTAAAGTCGCATCGATGCGCCTTAGTTCACTAGAGTTCAGTTTTAGCCTTTCATATTGGCTCCATCCTCACGAGAGGCGAGATAACCGACTCAAGTGCGTCTTCATACGCGAACTGCGAACAACGCAAGACATCATTAATATTGTGCCCGAATGAAGCGTTGTGGGTGGGCTCTCGAATGATTAGTGATCTCCACAAGATCAACCAAAATCAGCGGCATCGGAAAGATGCCAGCAGACATGGAAGATGCTACGTATCTAGAGTCGAATGGAATACATTTTACACAGATACGACAACAACAACTACTACATAAACGCAGTAAAAAGAATAAGAAGAAGAAAATAAGAAGAATATCACTGCGCCTGTGCTATCGAAATGGACGGAAATTCATCCACATTCAACCAAAAAAAGTCGGACTTGTTCCGCTGAGGACCGCCGAAGCGCTGAACTTGTCCGCTGTGATAATAATAATACACTACAGCACACACTTTCCCTACCAAAGGAGCAAACGATCCAAGGATAATTTGGGATCATTTTTCATCAGTAATGATGATGAAGTTAGGGAAAAATGCTGCGGCTGAATGTTTCGATGGTCACCAGTGAAGAACAATAGGAGGATGCGGATGATGTTTGAAAAAGTAGTGCTGAACGATTCTATAATGATCATGAATGCTGATGATGATGATGATCATTATCATCATGCTCGAGTTCTCCCGTCATCGCCTCCACGGTCTGGCTCATAAGCGAAGCCAGATTATTCGCCGTTTTCGACAAGAACTGAAAGAGACGAAAATATCTTCATTGAAGAACACTGCATCGCCCTGAACTTACCTCCAAAGACGGATGAGCTGAAAGTACACAATCCAATATTCGACAACCTGTTTCGAAACTGCCACCCCAAATAGCTGCTATTACAGCACATCTAATAATAACACCAATACGATGAGCCAGATTCGAGGAAACAATGGAGTTTCGCCACCCTAGTGATATGAAAACACTAGTGAGAAT
>NW_003211397.1:653863-657529 GCF_000006405.1 Perkinsus marinus ATCC 50983
TTGGGCTCATCGACAATCCGTATGAGTCATCGGGGTAGATTCTTCCTCTGTAAGCAAATACGCGATATGCCACAGAAGTGTAACTTCGTGTAATGCACTGCGTCATCTTCTTCATCACTTTGGCCTCCTTAGTCATCCGTCAAGCCGTCGGCGGGTCTGCCCTCATAATCGCCGAGAAGCTTCATGCCGCCGATGGTGGTTATTGCCAAAGTCTTTGTGATGCATCCCCCGACTGCATCTTCAGCTACTGTGGTGACGACAACATATGCCATGACGTGGGCTCTGCTGCTTCGAGCGGAGCTGTCTCATGCGGTGCTGCGGTAACGTCGTTTGACAGCTGCTCCTCTGCATGTGAGTCAGTCGCCGATTGTTCAGCAAGTCAGTGGAAATCTTTCTGCAAGACCTGGCTCGATACTCCTGTTTGTTTCGGCCTCCTCCAAAGTGCCAGCGGATTGTGCTATGAGGTCTCGGCTGGATGTACTGGCACTGCCTATCCCTGTCCCTGAAGAGTACTACTTCACGCTGGTAGCGTGACGCCATACTGAAGTTTTTGTTACTGAGCTATTCTTCATTATTGTTGTCATTCTGGATATCTCCATGCTAAGAGTATAAAGTAATTGATTGGACTCTATTTCTATCTAGCCCCTCGGACTTGTGTTGTTCATTCAGTTCATCTCCAGACATTTAGGGTACTTTTGAGAGTTGAGGAGGGTTCACATAACAATCGACAAAAAAAGATCGCGCCTCGAGAAAATGAGTCATACAGGTTGATATACCTATTAATTCAGTTTGAATCGTCCGTGCCAATCGTAGAATATCTTTACTGCAACCGTGTGCAAATCAGCAGAACAAACATTCAACTTCGGTTTGAACTGCCTCTCCAAGTAAGTAAGCTGGCTGGTTAACCCAGCGGCTAGACTAAATATTTTTCCGCCTTAACCTGGCTAGTAAGAAAATACCATTTTCTTGTCGTCCAAGCTAAAGGAAGCTTGAACTTCGACAGATCTGCAATGTATCAACATTTTCCATAATGTGTGAGGAACCCTCAAAAGTTATTGCTGTCTATCCAATGCCGTCGATTAGATTCATCTATTTTCCAACATCAGGTGAGTCAGCAGCATGCGTGCAGCATATTTGACAATAATGGGACACCCACGCTTCACGCTTGCTCGAGAGTAATTACAATAGCTATTAAGAATCGCTGACATCGTCCACTGCACCAACAGATCTTGTTGTTAGCAGCGCATTAGACTCTGGTCATCGGATATGATAATTCACATCGCGTCTGCAGTGCAAGTAAATGCACCGCTCGACTCACCAAAACATTAACGTCTACACAACACGGCGATGCTTATAGATGATGCTTCATTCCATTCATGGAGGTTTCTGAACAACATCTCACCAGTGGAGTAGTCATGAGAGCTTTATACAAAAATAATCAATCCTCAAACATAAAGCTCTGTCTTATGCAGTGCTGCCTTATGGGAGGATGGGAGGAGCATCAGTGAAGTCGCCAATAGGAGGCGCACTGGTAACTACCGGAGCTCCAGTGCTAGTAGCCTCCATCATAGAGGATTCAGTGGTGGACACCATTGAAGAGGCTCCAGTAGTCATAGACTCAGTCAGGGTGGCTGTAGGAGTAGTAGACTCTTCCATAGTGGCCTCAGTAGTAGAGTCATCTACAGGGGCTTCGGTAGTAGCCTCACCTACAGGAGCTTCGGTAGTGGACTCGTCTATAGGGGCGCCAGTAGTAAACTCATTCACAGGGACTTCAGTAGTAGCCTCACCTATAGGTGCTTCAGTCGTGGACTCACCAACAGGGGATTCAGTGGTAGCCGCATCTACAGGGGCCTCGGTAGTAGACTCACCAACAGGGGCTTCAGTAGTGGACTCGGCTACAGGAGCCTCAGTAGTAGACCCTTCCATAGTGGCCTCAGTAGTAGAGTCATCTACAGCGGCCTCAGTAGTAAACTCTTTAGTAGTGGCCTCAGTAGTAGACTCGTCAACAGGGGCCTCAGTAGTGGACTCGTCAACAGGGGCCTCGGTAGTAGACTCACCAACAGGGGCCTCAGTAGTAGACTCGCCTACAGGGGCCTCGGTAGTAGCCTCACCAACAGGGGATTCAGTAGTGGACTCGGCTACAGGAGCCTCAGTAGTAGACTCTTCCATAGTGGCCTCAGTAGTGGACTCGTCTACAGGGGCCTCGGTAGTAGAGTCGTCTACAGGGGCCTCAGTAGTGGACTCATCTACAGGTGCTTCACTAGTAGACTCTCCAACAGGAGATTCAGTAGTGAACTGGTCTACAGGGGCCTCAGTAGTAGACTCTTCCATAGTGGCCTCAGTAGTGGACTCGTCTACAGTGGCTTCAGTAGTAGACTCGTCTACAGGGGCCTCAGTAGTGGACTCGTCTACAGGGGCTTCAGTGGTAGCCGCATCTACGGGGGCCTCAGTAGTGGACTCTTCCATAGTGGCCTCAGTAGTGGACTCGTCTACAGGGGCTTCAGTAGTAGACTCATCCACTGGGGCTTCAGTAGTAGAATTGTCTACAGGGGCCTCGGTAGTAGACTCACCAACAGGGGCTTCAGTAGTGGACTCGGCTACAGGAGCCTCAGTAGTAGACCCTTCCATAGTGGCCTCAGTAGTAGAGTCATCTACAGCGGCCTCAGTAGTAAACTCTTCAGTAGTGGCCTCAGTAGTAGACTCGTCAACAGGGGTCGCAGTAGTGGACTCGTCAACAGGGGCCTCGGTAGTAGACTCGTCTACAGGGACCTCAGTGGTAGACTCGTCTACAGGGACCTCAGTGGTAGACTCGTCTACAGGGGCCTCAGTAGTAGATTCTTCTACAGGGGCCTCGTTAGTAGTAGACTCTGCAGGCGCCCCCGTCCCCGGCATCTCTGGTGTTTCCGTAGTATCATGGGGAGGGTATGGTGTTGTAGCCGTGAGGACGGAATGGTCGAAGCTGAGCTCAATAGTCGAGTCCTCAACCCGGTAGGTGTCGTCAACGGTATACATCGGGCCGTAGTCGCCAAAAACGCAAAAGCCGCCACATCCCCTCTCAATCTTCGCCGTAGTGGACTGCATACCGCGTTGGACTCCCCTCCACTGGAGGATGAATGGGAGGCCGTGAGCGAGGACCTTAACGCGGTATCCCCGCATGTAACCAGAACGCTTCCTCATGGCGAGGAGAACATCGCCGGAGGTTACCCACACAGGATCCCTCTTCTTAGGTTGATCAGCAGAATACCATGTCTTATACTTACCATCAAAGACGACACAATGAAGCCTCTCATCACCAAACTGATGCATCAGATACCAGGCGCCATCGCCACCAGCGGGACCAAAGCAAGGAACAGCCGTCTGACCCCATGGGAGGTAAATGTTAGCCCGGGCCTTGGCCGTCAAAGTGACGTGATGATAATCCTCGTCCCGGCCGTGCTCACCATCCACCGGCTTGGGTGTGGTGGTTGCTTCCTCACCTACTGAATGATTTCCAGTAATCATGTCAGGTTCGACAGGAAGAGGACGGAAGTAATAGGCGCTGATGTACACATTGCCGACACCATTGTACATCTTCACGGTTGGGTAGTAACCAAACCAATGCCCAAAGGTGCCTCCGTGGACATCAACGGTGAGATAACGGAAGTCCTCATCGTTGATGTTGTACTC